>NW_005054560.1:464436-472572 GCF_000277835.1 Geospiza fortis | reverse complement strand
CCCCATCTTTGCATTAAATAATTTATTTCCAAGTGACCACGAGGAAAAGGGAAAGGAGAGGAAAGGATGCAGGTTCCTGTGGGGGATGGAGGGGAAGGCTGGTACCCAGCAGTGTCAGGAGTTTGCAGTGCCACTGCCATGGCTGGGACAGAACAGCTCCAAGGGGGAGCAAGGGGGAGCTTTCCCCTCTGCAAAGCCCTGGAGGAGATGCAGCAAGGCAAGAAGTTCCCTTTCCCTGCTCAGATTATTGGGGTGTCACCCACTGAGCCCTCAATGTGGAGCCCAAGCCAGCAAATAGCTGCACTGGTGCCTCTCTCATCTGGAGTGAGAACTTTCATCAGGCTCAAGTGAGGAATGTATTTCTACAGCTGTCTGCAGGATTCAGGAGTAAATACCCCCAAACACCTGATTTTTCAGCCCAGTTTAATTTTTAGGCCCATAAGGCTGGCTGGTGGTCCCTTCTGAGTGACAGAATAGAGTCTAGAGCATCCCAAAACATCCCAAAACATCCCAGCCTGGGATGCAGGGCTCATCTCTGGCTCTGGGCACAGCCACGTCAGCAGCTCAGTGGGATTGGAGAGAGGATTAGGCACCAAAGGGGATAACAAGAGAGGATAAAAGATTAGTGGGGATAAAGGACCCTGGCACATGGGGATGGGAGGCGAACACTAATTGCCTGGGGCTGGGGAGGCAGGCTCCCTCTGGGAGGGTGATTTATGGCTGGGGCCAGGTACACAGAGCAATGTGGTACACTGGCTGATGTGGCTGCAGCCAGTGCCTTTCCCTAAAAAAAAACCAGATTTTTCCCCAGTTTGGGGAGAGAGGTGCACACATTCATGGGCAAAAAGGACTTGAAAGGGAAAGTAATTTTGAAGAAAGCATCCCCAGCTTGGGGTCAATTTGTACTCCAGAGATTTAAGTCTGTTGGAGTCCTGTTAAATGTGAGCCCAGTGCTGGCACTGAACAGGGAAATGATGAAGCCTGCTGTTTTCTGTGGTGTGGCACCCCCCAAATACACTTATTTGAGGAGGAAGGAGCCCGTGCTGGGCTGAAAGTCAGCAGCTCCTCTGGGGCAGCTCTACAGGGCCCCTGAGCAGAGGGATGTGCTGCCTGCCCCAGCTCCCTGCACCCCCAGGAGCCAGCCAGGGCTCCCTGCTGCCTTTTTTTTCTTCTTTTCTTTTCTTGCTGGGCTGGGGAAACACCTCAGGATTGGTCAGAAATTACATTCAGTCCATAGCCTGCATCCCACATTGGGATGATGCAGGGCTGTCCCATGGGCTGGGGGTGCCAGGCCACCTGCCAAAACTCAACCAGAGCTCTGCCTGCCCCTGGGGCTCTGCAACCCAAACTCCTGGAGGCTTGGGAACTAAAGCTGCCAGCGCCAACCTGCCGCAGACATCTGTTATGGAAAATCCTTTCCTTAGGATTTCTCCTCCTGAGAAGCTGAGAGGCCTCAGGAACAAAATGTGAACATTGATTATCTGCTGCTGTGGAATGCAACAGGTGCATCTGTGATTGGCCCATGTTGGATGTTCTAGGGCCAATCACAGTCAGCTGACTCAGACTCTGTCTGAGACAGAAGCTTTTGTTATCATTCCTTCCTATTCTATTCTTAGCTAGCCTTTTGAAGAAATCTTTTCTTCTATTCTTTTCTTTTCTTCTTCTATTCTTCTATAGTTTTAATGTAATATATATGATAAAATAATAAATCAAGTCTTCTGAAACATGGAGTCAGATCCTCGTCTCTTCCCTCAACCTGAGACCCCTGTGAACAGCGTCACACCAGCCCACCCATGCCAGGCAGTGATTTATCAAGAAGCCACCAGGGCCAGGCTGATGTGGGCTGTGTGTGGAGTGATGGGGGTGCCAGCACTGCCTGTGTGTGCTTTGGGGGGTCCCCTCTGTCCTGCTGGGGTATGGGTGGGATCCTTCCCCAGCATGGGGGTACCTGGGGGTCCACTCAGGCCTGGATGGGTTCAAACCAGCGCTGTGGGGTGAGGAGGGCAGGGATGCTCTGCAGCCTGGCCCGAGTGCACTCAGCATCACCCTGTCCCAAACCCTGCTGGTGTGGGAGAAGAGCACATCCTGGGGCAGGGCGAGGGCTTAAAATGCCAGGATCCTCATTCATGGGCTGCTGATTTGCTCCTGAAATGCCCCCCAGCCAGGCAGGCTGGGCAGGAGTGAGCAGCACCCAGCTGTGCGGGATGCAGGGACAGCCCTCACATCCCTCCTGCAGCTGCCTGCAAAGCCAGCACAATGCTCTATTCTTCCTGGGGCACCAGCAGCTCCATCTCTGCGCTGCTCTGCCCGGCCCTGGGCAGGGAGGAGTGCTGCTGTCCCCGCTGAATGGGGCCATGCACCTTCCCCAGCCCTCACGTGGTGCTCCTGGTGCTGCTGGGGCAGTGTCCCCAGCAGTGCTGGTAGAAATCTGCTTTCCCCAGCTGCATCTTGCTCTGCTCTCGTAGGATCCCTCAGGAAGTTTCACCCCAGTTTAATTTTAACCCCCAGGAGGGTTTCTCCTGCACTTACATTGGGATGTGAATGGGACATGCAAGGCTGGACTGAAAGGCAGCTCTGCTCCTGCCCAGGAGGATACAAGGGCTGAGGCTGGGATATGATGAGTGAGAGGTTGCCTGGGATTTAACAGGCTTTTTTAAGAGCAGATGTAAACCCCAGCCCTCGCTCTTTAGAGTCATTAAATGTCCCCTGGTTCATTCTGCAAAGGGTAGGCACATTAACCTGCTGGCCTGGCTGCCCTCTGTTAACCACATCCTCATCACACCAACTCCCCTGACATTTCAAACTGCTCTTTTTTCCAAGCCCACTGCCTGCTCTCATTCCCAGCCCAACATTTTGAGGCTGGGCATTTGCCTCTTGTCATTCCTGAGGATCTTACAGCATAAATCAAACTATGGAGGAAGAAGAAATAATCTACCAAAGCAACAGGAATAACAACACCTCCATCACAAAGAGATTAATTTTTCCTTGAATTAATACACTGAAACTGCAGGGAGAAGCCCTCCCTTGGGAGTGAGGGGAGGGCAGAGCATCACCCCTGCCAGGGCTCACAGTGCCTGTTCCACCTCTGCTGCCAGCTCCCATTTCTATGGAAACCTGCCCCCCTCACACTCCTGCTAATGTAAGGAAATCAACGTTCTGCTCTCTGGGGAGCTGCCTGGATGGGGACAGGGCGCTGGGGCAGGCAGGGATGTCCCCCTGCCCGCCAGCCCCTGACAGGGAGCCATGCAGAGCTCAGGGTGGGTCCCTGCCCCACTCCTGCTCTCCTGAGCAGGGAAAGGCAGGGCTGCTGCTTATCTCAACACTTTTCATCTCCTCTGGGTCCTTCCCATGACTGCCTCTCCTCTCCCAACCCTCCTTATCTGCTCTCCCCCCATCTCCACCCCCAGCTTTGTTTGCATCAGTGAAACACTTGTCCAGGTCAAACACAGGTTCCTGACAAACACATTTCCATTGACTGCTGGGAAGAAAAAGCCCTCAGGAGCAGCAGGTTCCTTGCTCTGGGAATCAATAACCCCCAAACCCCTCCTGTCCCCCTCAGAGGAGAGGCAGGGCTGCATGGAGGATGTGACACCTGGAGAAGATGTGTGACATGGGGAACCTGCAAATGCCCCTGGCCTCTCCCAGGCTGCCCCCATGGGAGCCAAACCCTCCCAGCTGCTTCCCAAGGCAGTGCCCCTGCATCCCCTGCATCCCCTGCATCCCGCCTGGGGCTGGGCACACATCCCCATTTCGGGCTGGAAATGCGGGATGCAGGGAAGGGCCAGCAGTGAGGTGCAGCCTGCTGTGCTGCAGGAGGGCCCCAGGCTGTCACTGCACTGCCCACGGGCAGCTCCTGTGCCTCTGAGTGAGCGATTCAGCTGCAGAGCCACAATCGATGAGGAGGGATTTAAAGGGATTAGAGATTTTGCCGCTGCTGCAAATGTGCTGCTCCCCATGGTGGTCTCCTCCATCAGGACTTCAGGAATGAGGTGTGTGACCCACGCTGAGACCCCCTGGGTACCTACAGGATCCACTCAGGAGGCTTTTTTTAGACCCAAAATGCTGAACAGCACAGAATTTACTGTGCAAAATGATGCTGTGCCCGCCTGCCCAGCCAGTGCTTCATCTCCTCTGTGACAAAACACATACAGGAGGCCAGTAAGGCTCACCATTTAGTGCAGGGAGAAAACAAATTCAATTATAATAATAAATAATGAATGAGACATCATTAACAGAGACATAAAAATTATAAATAATAATCTGGGCTGGGAAGAAACAAGCCCAAGTGCCCCACAGGGCCCACATAGACCAGCAGAGCCCTGACCCAGGGAAGCAGCAGAGCAGGTGTGCTGGAGCATCAGGAGCTGTAATGAATTCAGAGTTTCCACCAGGCTTTAATAAAGTCCTTCTGCAGAGGCTATTAAGGGAACTGAGATGAGAGGTGAAAGTTTGTCGTGGATTAGGAGCTGTCCAAGAGACAAAGATGAAAGAGCTGAGAAGTGATGAAGGCACAGGAGGAGCTGGGGAGCCTGGGACACCTCCTGCCCCTGGGACACCTCCTGCCCCTGGGCCGTGCTGGGGCTGCAGGAGATGGTCTGTGCCCATTCTCATGAGCTGGGCTGGCTCCACAGCAGGAGCTGAAGCTCATTCACTGCCAGTGTGGGTGTTCATTCAAAAGGAGCCTGCCCTGGCTGCTGGGGATGCTGATGCCAGCTCCCCCCTCAGCATCCGGCCTGCAGGGCTCAGCAGGGCAGCCCAAACCCCCAAAGGGCTGGGCTCACCCAGCTCAGCCCCAGTGCTGCTGCCAGGGCCCTGGAGCACAGCTCCAGCAGGGACTCACACCCAGCTCCAGCCTGATTTCCATCTCAGGGGGGCTGGGGCTGCGTGGGGACACTTCTGCCTCCCCCTGGGGTGCCAGCTTTGTGTCTGTGCCGTCCTGAGGGGGCTGGGATGACCTTTCCCAAGGGCAAAACGAGCCTCTGGGGTACCCAAAAACCGACGGTGGGGTTACACCCCCAGTGCCTCCCAGTCCCCCCCAGTCTCGGAGTGGGAGCTGCAGCCACCCAGCGCCTCCAAACCCTGCCCTGCTGGATGGATTTCTGAAATTGGATTGTGACAAACATTTAATACCTAATAGAGCTCACACCAGCACAGTTAATTAAGAAGGTGACTAATCCAATTCACTCGTGGGAGAGCAGAGAGGGAGAGAGGGAGGGAGAGAAGGGAGGGAGCAGGAGAAAATCAGTTCAGCTTCCATCACCTGTCCCTTCATTTCGTGTGTGCACACACACCATGAAGAGGGACTTTCCTTCCCTCTTGGCAGCTCTGGAGCTGCTGAGCAGAAGCTGAGCTGGCCCAGGCTCTGTGTGAGCTTCACTGGGGTGCAGGCCAGGTGAGGGTCGGGGTACTGGAGCTGGAGCCCCCTTGGCCATAGAGATGCCCTGGGTTTTGTTTTAAAACACCCTCCAGGGGATGCCGAGGCACAGACACTGCAGAGCATCCCCTGCTCCACACTGGGACCGGTCCCAGGCAGAGCCAGCTGTGGCGACATCTGTATGCCGCTCACAGCCCGTCCCCCGGGAGTTGATAAATAAAACAAGTGGAGTTCTTTTGGCCGCGGGGACAGGGCTGTCTCCCGGAGCACAGAGCAGCCCTTTCTCCGTCTCTCAGTGCCGCCCGAGTTCATTGTCATTCCCCAGTGGAGAACAGGACGCGGATTGAGCCGCGGTGCCCATCTGGAGAGCCGGAGAGAGACTCTGTTCATATCAGCGCCCAATGGCATCAATGGCGCTTTTACACCGAGCCCCGGGGCAAACAAAAGCTCCGAGCGAGGGAGAGCGAGGGCAGAGGGGAGCGGGGATGGAGCCGGGGAGGGCAGAGGGGAGCGGGGATGGAGCCGGGGAGGGCTGGGGGCAGCGGGGATGGAGCCGGGGGAGGAGAGCGAGCGGGATGAGCGGCAGAGCAGCACAAGGGGGGAAATACAAATGGAGCAGCTCCATCTAAAGCAGGTTTCCTACAGAAAATGAGGCAGCTGGAGGACTTTAGGGTGCGGGCAGCGGTGCCACCAGAGTCAGGTAGCGGGGATGGCGGAGCAGCGCCCAGCGGAGCAGGGCCCCGCACCTTCATCACTGCAATTAGTCCTCATTAAGCATGGCTGGCAAAAGGGGATGCTGCCTTAATAGCATGACAAGCAGATGGGTTAAAATAGGAGAGGAAAAGAATAAAAAACTAAATAACCCAAAGGAAAACCAACCAACCTGTGCCCAGGAGTGCTGCCAGTGGCTTCCCAGGGCAGCACTGAAAGCACCTGCGGGGACCCCGGGGTTGTCCGGGGGTGATGGGTGCCCGTCAGACCCAGCAATTAATGAGGAATTACAGCACCAGCTCATCCCTCCTGCGGCCAGGAAAGCCCCCAGGCTGCTCCCAGCATCCCCTCCCCTTGCAGGAAATAATTACTCAGGTGAAAATTATTCGCCAAACGAGGCAATTCCCGGCGTGCTATCTCGCAGCCGTTCGCCTGGTTTACATTGTTACCAGTGCTACGCAATAAATTAATGCGTAATTAAAGACGAGTTTAAGGCTGATGCTTTGCAGAGGGATTTTCTTTTAAGCCTCCCTGCGAGCAGAGCGCGCTTTAGGTGAGGGGCGGGCAGGAGCGGCCAGGACACCGATCCCCCGCGACAAACGTGTCGCTGGCTTGCCCAAGGGACAGCAAGCGGATCGAATCGAATCAATGTGCATTTTAATTACCGGCCACGCTCCGTGCGCGGGGAGCGGAGCCGCCCGCAGCGGGAGCAGCCGGAATCGCCCCGGGCAGAGCTCCCTGCGTGTCCCTTGTCATCCAGCAGGGACACGGATGGGCTCCATCCATCGACAGGACCTGCTCCTGACTCTGGTGATCGGCCAAGCGAGGCTGCAAAACCCCACGGGGATTAGAGACTCATCCACCAAAAAAAAACCAACCCAAAAAAAGGGAGGAAAATAACCAGCGCACTTCAGGAATCCGCGTTTTTGGGGATTTCTGCTGGCTAACGTGATTTCAGCCAGAACCAAGGAGCCATCAGGGAAACTGCTCAAGGGCTTCCCTAAGAAACATCTCCTTCCTGGAGGTGAAGCTCTGGGAACATGATGGGGATGGAGATCCAGCACGGGGACCGCTGTGTGAGGCAGGGCATGCCTTGCTCCTCCTGCAGCTGCTCCATCCTGCTCCAGCATGGCGTGGGCAGGGCTCAGGGTCACCTCTCCTGCCAGCCCTGAGAGGAGAGCCAAGCCCAGCCATCCCCCAGGGCCTCCTCCCACTGCCAGCAGCCCAAATGCATCAGCAGGGAGTGGGCAATCCATGCCCAAAGCCAGGCAGCCAGGCCAGGCACAGCAATGGCAGCAGCTCCAGCTGATGCAAACAGAGCAGCTTTCCCCTGGGACATGGCCACGCTGGCTGCCAGGAGGCCAGGAGGGCAGGGCAAGGCTGTTGCCTTCCACCAGGGAGGATTCCTGCCCTTCAGAGGGATATCAGCACCCGGTGGAGCAGTTCTGCTGCCAGGCCCCCCTCCAGCTGCACCCCAGCCCTGAGTGCCCTCAAGTGGGACATTGTCCCCAAATGAGTGGGGGGAAGAGGAGGGAGCTGCCCTGGGCATGAAGGACAGAGAGCTGGATTGATTCCTCCCTCCTGTGATGGCTCTCATGAGTGGAGGGGAAGGAGAGAGCAAATCCCTCACCTCTGCCAAACCATTCTCAGGAGAGCAGCCATGACCAAAGGACTTTGCTACACTCGGAGCAGCTACAGGCATTTCCTTTCCCCAAAGTGTGTGGGATCTGTGATCTCCTCCAACAGGAGAGGGAGCTCTGGCTGGCCCAAAGGAACATCCCACATCCACCCAGGGGCCAGTTAAACACCCGTGGATAATTTCTCTAGCAATCCACACCACCACAGGCTGGCAGCGTGCTCCAGGTCTCATCTTCCCCATGGTGACCTGCTGGAGCTCCATCCACCTCGAGGAAAGAGATGGGGAGCAGAAATTCCTCCCCAAAAGGGTTTATTTAGCAATAAAGCTGAAAGACAGAGAGGCAGGGAGGCCTGAGGTTGTAGCTGGGATTGTTTCTAGCATGTCCTGGGTCAAGCTGCCCACAAAACCAAAC
>NW_005054560.1:463485-464426 GCF_000277835.1 Geospiza fortis | reverse complement strand
CAGGAAAATGTTTGGATGAAAATCTCTGCTCACCAGACCTCCTAGGGAAAGGGACCCCAGCAGGACCTTCTACTGCCCTTTTTCTGGTGATTTTGGGGGAATCCAGACCCCTTCCTAAACCCCAGCCACCCCAGGGAGCATGAGGGGAGAATTTAACATCCCACCAGTAAATCTGGCAGCGAGCACCCCCAGAGCACCAAACCCCACACAGGAGAAGGAGGAGATGGGACATCCCACAGCTCTGATCCCCCACCTGCTCATCTCTTCCCACCCTCTGCCATCCCAGAGGCTCACGTGCCAGCAGGACAAGCTCTCCATGGTGGCTGGTTAAAGGCACCGTGGTGTTTTACTGAAAGCAGCTGCTGCAAGCCAGGATTCAGCTTTGCTGCCTGCACCTTGCCAAGGTTCCCGCCCTGGGGAGGGGAATTATGGAAATACCAGGCTTTGACATTTAAAAGTATCAAGGAAAATAAAAGGAAGGGGGAGGGAAACAACCAAACAATTACCTGGGGCTCATCGAGGAGCTGCTGGGAGAAATTGTGATAGCTAATTACAAAGGGAAAATTAAATCAAGCTCCGAGATGAAGACAACAAGCTGGGGGAAATAGGAAAGCACAGGAGGAGAGGGGTCTCAGCCTGTGGATGGGATGTTTGGCGCTGAGAGTTTGCCAAGGAAGGATGTTCCTTTGAATATTTCCCAGTGGGAAATATTGCTCAGTGACATTCCTTTGGCTGGGTGAGGCAGGGATGATGGAGGGGAGATGCCCTCTCAATGCCCATGGAACCCAGCTGAAGCACCTCCCCTTGGGGCTGTGGCAGCCAACAGGGAAAATCTTGAGCTGAAAGTCAGCTGAGATGGTGCTGAGCATCCCAGGACTCATTTCAGGCACATCTGTAAGGGAGACTGGACCTGCCTTGTGGGATATGAGACTCATGAGGGG
>NW_005054560.1:461163-463436 GCF_000277835.1 Geospiza fortis | reverse complement strand
TCTCTTTTCTACTTTATTTTTTCATTTCCTATCCCCATCGCTTCCGATTTCCCTGTTTTATTTCTGGTGCAGTGGGGTGTGTGAGGGGAGAGCAGGAGCCCATGGTGCTGTCAAACAGGGGGTGCAGGGAGCCTGAGCTCCCAGCGCTGACAGCCATGGCACTCAGCAGCCCCCTCCCATAACCCCAGCCAGAACCTGAGACCCAGCTGGCAGCACCCAACAGGCCCAGCTTCACCCTCACTGCGACTTTGGCCCTGCCTGAGGGATGCTGCTCCCCTGGCTGGGCCCACCTTAGGGATGGAGCAGGATCTAACCCCATTGACATTTCGTTTCTCATTAGCGGCACAATTAACAGGCGAGAGGATTTCAGGCTCTGGCTGCATCCTGTTCCCGTCCCTCAGCTGCCTCCTGCTGCCTTTATCTCTTCTGCCTGGGCAGTTCCATCAATGAATTGACTTCTCCCCCTGCCTAATTTATGTCTCCTTTATGTTTGTTTATATAATAAGGTTAAACATCTCCTTTACACCCTACATGCTTGTACATGTTAATTAGCGTTTTTCTTGGGTTTTATTGCACTTGCTGCAGGCTCTGGCAAGATGAACAGTAGCAAGGAGAGGGCTGGGAACCCCACAGACGCCCTGTGCCCGGGCAGGAGCTGCAGCCCCCCAGCCCAGCAGGTTTGGGTGCCTGTTACCCTCCAGGAGCCGTGGGTGAAGCAGCCAGAGCTGCAGCTGTGTCAGGGAAGGGCTCCCACAGGATTGGATTCCACTTCTCAGCACAGTTTTGAGATGTTTTAGGGGGATTGGGGAGCCTGGAGCACCACCATCAGGAGAACAGCAAGAGATCCATGGAGACAAACTGTCCCTGCAGCTTCACCTTGCTGATGCTCAAATCCACCTGACGAGTCCTGGGAGCAGCTTTGGGGTGCAGGGCAGGTGCTGTGCACCCCACAAACATGGGAGCCCAGGGGAAACCTCAAGCTCAGCCCAGAAACCAACTGCCTCTCCATCCCTGTTTGCCAGGCCTCACAGCCAAACCCAGCACCAGCACCACGGGCCCCAGCAGCCAGCAGGGCTTTTCCTGGCTCTGTGGTGCTAGAGATGGATCCATCCCCCCGCAGGGCCCAGCTCTGCCCTGTGGCTGCAGGAAAAGCCCAGCTCCCGAGCAGACATCACCTCTCAGATGCCCTGGGGGGGGAGGAGGACCCGGCGGGACTGGCGGTGCTCCGGGCCCCTCTCCCCCACCCAGCTCCCCGTACAAACCCGGGCATTTGTGGCTCGTTCTGTGAGCACCTGAGATTCAAAGAAACCCTTCATGCTCCACCGAGGGTGCAGGAAAAGCCCCTCTGAGCCTCCTGCCTGCCTGCCAAGCCTCCTCCTCTTGCCCATTCCCCCGGCCTCAGTTTCCCTGCTCCCACGGGGATGCAGGGGCAGAAACCAATGCCCAAATCTGAGCCTTCCTGGATGGGAGATGTCTGCTCTCAGCTGCCCAGCCCATACACAGGCAGGAGCTTAAAGAGGCGAGGTGCTCCCCATTTCCAGCCAGGACGGCAGAACACGGGGATGCTTCCTTCCATCGAGCCCCCTGCCGCTCCAGGAAGGATCCCCCGCACCGGGCTCAGCCTTCTCCACCTCTCCGGGTGGATGCATTCTGTCAGAAGCCACAGCAGGTGACTGCTAATGAAGCTCGCCTAATTAATGCGTTCCTCAGACACGCCCTCGGCGTCCCTTCCTCCAGGTGCTCCATCCGCCACCCCTCCGCCAGCCGTGACCTGGCCAGGCAGGCTCCGCTCCCTGCCTTTAAAAGTCGCAGCTGTGCTCAGGTTTAGGGAACAGCATCCTCCAGCCCAAAGCTCTCCCCTCTTCCAGGGCTCAGCTCTCCTACGGAGAGGCAGCCTTGCTGCTTGAGCAGGCAAAAACCGCCTTCAAACTTTGGTGAATTGGAGTAGAAAGCCGGGGCTAAGGCTCAGCAGAGCCTGGGTGGGCTTCGCGTTCGCCGACAGCGTCCAGGCGCAGGCGGGAGGGATGGAGAGGCTGCTCGGGTTTGTTCCCAGCTCCCGGAGTCGGGGATGCTGCTGCCCCCGCGGGGAGCGAGAGTCGTGGGCAGAAGGGAGGCAGCGGGCTGGGAAGGAGAGACGGAGCCTGGCTTTGGCGGGGAGAGGGTGTGAACGAGCCCCCCAGCGCTGCCTGCAAGGATGCAGCAAGGAGCCTCCTCCCCCCACGAACTGTCTCCGTATGACGCAGGTGCCGAGAGCCAAATTTCTTCCCTCTCAT
>NW_005054560.1:420697-460387 GCF_000277835.1 Geospiza fortis | reverse complement strand
CAGGGAGGAAAATCCCGCCCGCACAGCCGGGCGGCACCGCCGCCGCAGCCCTCCCACCCCCCGCCGGGCCCCCGCAGCCCCTATTTATATGGGATCTTACTCTTCTAGTATAGTAATTACAATCGACTTCCAATCCTTAGAATCTGGTTTAAACCCAGAGAAGAGTAATAAACATAATCCTATTCATACTGGCCCTATCACTGACCCTAAGCATCCTCCTAACGGCACTAAACTTTTGACTCGCCCAAACAACCCCCGACTCAGAAAAACTGTCCCCATACGAATGCGAATTCGACCCCCTGGGATCTATGTGCTCGACTCGCCTTCTCAATCCGCTTCTTCCTGGTAGCCATCTCCTTCCTCCTGTTTAACTTAGAAAATAGGAGGGTGCGCAGGGCACGGCGGGCGGGGTCCCCGGACACGGCTCCGGGCAGCGGGAGAGAACGGGAGGGAGAGAGGAGAGGAAAGGGGTAAAATGGGGTGCAAACAAAAGGGAGAGCCAACTGAGTTTGACCTCTCAGCCTTGCTGGGGTCTAGGTGCAAATCCAGGCACAGGAATGGTTGGAGGGCTCTGGACAAGGGGATGGAGTGACAGGAGATGGGGGAATGAGTTCCCACTGCCAGGGTTAGATGGGATATTAGGATATAGACAGGATATTAGGAAGAATTTCTTCCCTGTGAGGGTGGTGGGGCCCTGGCACAGGGTGCCCAGAGAGGCTGTGGCTGCCCCATCCCTGCAAGTGTCCAAGGCCAGGTTGGATGGAGCTCGGAGCAGCCTGGTCTTCTGGGGGGGGAATGAGATGGACTTTAAAGTCCCTTCCAACCCAAACCGTTCTGGAATTCTGTAATACTACAGAACAGATGTGGGTGGTACCCACAACTCTGGGTTCTGACAGCCCCCAGCTCCCCAAAGATTAATTAACATTAGAGGGGGAAGGTTGTTACCCAGCTGGGAGGTTGGGGTGTGGTTGTACATGACGGGACAGGGGAACAGAGCTGCCCAGGGAGGAGGGAGCAGGTAGCCACAGCATATTTGGAGCACTCTAATTCCTTTTAACATCATAACCTACCTGAATATTGAAAGTAATGAGCCTCCAAAAGCTTTTTGCTCAACAGTGAGCAGCACTGTTGACAATAGAAAGTATTTTTTCACAGCTGAGCTGGTGAACTGAAGTTGAGAAGAGCAATTCCACCTGATTGTGCACAAAACTTGCACAGGTTTCTTGGCAAGCTACTTCCTCAGGTTAGAGACTCTGTCCTGGTATGTTAACACAGACCTTTTCAGTCACAGGAACAAGGTGGTCCTAAATGCTCCATGACTCCTCAGGTACAATTTCATGTCCCAATTTGCCCACATTGCTTTGGGTAAATTACCTAATTTACCTCCTACCTCCATAAAAGGGAAGCTCAGTGAGAGGTATAAAAGCCATTAACAGTGATGAGCTGTTCAGCTCTGCACACCTGGATGTGTGGGGAGTCCTGTACCTTCCCACAGACACCCTGCACAGAGTGAAACCCACCACCCTGAGGAGGCCAGCAGGGATTTTGGGATGGGCTCAGACACTGGAGGTAACTAAACCCGGCTGAGCTACACCCTGAGTGCCACCAGTGAGCTGGGAGACAACTTTGATTATTGATGCCTTGTCAAGGCTGACCTAGAACAGAGTTAAAGAATAAAGCAGGGATTTATCAAAAGGCCTCAGTGGATGTACCTTGGGCAGCACAAGAGCCGAGCCAGGCCTGCACACAAGATGGGCCCAAAATGGTCACAAAATGGACAGCTGGTCATGGGGTCTCTCACTTTTATAAGTTCTGCTCCATTTGCATATTTGAGTTAATTGTCTAATAGCTTTAATTAATTGTAAATTGTCTATTGGAGCTAATTGTCTAATAGCTTTAGGTTATGCAGTCCCATCCTTCTTGTTTTTCTCTCTCCAGCCCACGTTATTTGTGCTCTTGGGCCTGAGATTTGGATCATTTGTCCTTGGTCCCCAGCTGGAGCAGGAATTGTTTTGTCTCCCTGCTCTGTGCAGAGAGCTCACCATCCCTTATTATAAAGCTCAGAACTACAAACTAAAGCAGCACAAAATCTGAAAAATAGAAAAGCTAAAGCCTAAGGCATCACTATCATGCAAAAGTTGGGAATGAGGTATTTCAGCTTTGGCTTTACAGAGGTACCAGCATGACCAAAATCACATTCCTTGGACCACACTGATGGAAAAAAGCCCGAGAAGCCACATGTAAGCAAGACTGGAACAGCTGATCAGGCCCTCCTGGCTTTCTCCAGCTGGAGGAGTCACTGCCCAGCCACAACAATGAGCCTGCAAATCAAAGTCAAGGGCAATGTCCCCAAAGTCACCTGTTTTGAGGGTGACCACACACTAAGGAGTTTCTCAGTCAAGTCCCTCAGAGCAGGGTGCCTGGCTGTAAAACCCCTGTGCTCCAATTCCTGTGAAGGTTATTCCTTTTTGTAAGGGAAAAGCAAGGTCAAGCAGAGCCCAAAGGTGTCACCCCTCTTTGAGGGTCCTTAATGACACCTTAATGATGCTGAGGAGAGATAGACAAAATCCCTTTCTCTTCCATGTACTTCAGAGGAAAGTGCACCCCAAAATGGGAAACCAGCTTGTTTTGTAGCCAGCACAAGAAGTTTTCCAGGGGACAGTCTCTGGAGGGAAGAGCATGTGGTTTGCAGGAGGCATGGATGGTCTGAAGGGGTCCCTGGGGGCCGTGCTGGGAAGAACTAGAGACCTTAATTTAGAGAAACTATTTGGGAGATCATTTCAAATCCCTTTTCTCTGTGTTTTGCTCATGCTCACTTTGGGACTCTGGGCAATAATCGCCCACACAGCACAGGCCCCCTCATGTTCCACAAGCCTGCCTTGCTGATGCCAGTGGGGATTGAGCCTCAGGGGTTTCCACCATCACTCCAGTGACAGGAAAAGCGCTCTGCGGTGAATGGGACCTTCTGGACTGGCCTGAAAGTCCCAAGATCTCTTCCCTGTGCAGTCCTGGGGGGGATGCCCAGCAGTGAAACGCTGCTGTTCCCATCCCTCTCCTCTCGCTGCTCCTCTGTCAAAAAAAAACTTGTGTGAAAACAGATCTGCAGCCAGCGCCCGCCCACTTCCCTGGGCTTTAGCATCCTTGCTGCTTCCCTGGAGGTGCGTGGCAATGGGAATTCTGCAGAAAAAGTTCGGGAGATGGCTTTTATTCCTTCTGGAGGGACGCTGGGGAGCGGCTCTTGAGCAGAGCCGCGTGTGCGGAGCGGGGCCGCCCCCGGCAGCGCCGCCCTCCCTCCCGAGCACACACAGCAACCGAGCGCGGCTCCCAGCCCCAATTACCAGAAAATTAAACATATGTCTCCACTCACCCAGGCGAGGAATTAGATGTTGATCCGTCCTGGTTCCATCTATTTCAATTATAGACAAGGACAGGCACCGCCTTCCCCTCGGGAAGGCTGAACAGACCCGGAGAGGTCTCCAGCCCGCAGGGGCAGGGCAGCATCCCAGGCACTGCAGCCCCTTGGAACCCCGTGGAGGGGATGCTCAAGGCTGTGGAGATATTTGGGGACCTCGGGTGGATGGGGGTTATGGTGGGGGGAAGTTCTTAGGGCTCTGGGTGGATTCTTGAGTTTCTAGGGTGGAAGTTTGGAGCTCTGGGGGGATCTTGAAGCCATGGATGGGGTGCTCAGGGCCCTGGCAGGATGCTCAGAATAAGGGGCCATGGGGGGCTGGCAGCAGGAGCTTGCAGGATACACAGGGGCTGTAATAAGAGAGAGCAGCACGCTGTAAACCAAAGAGATATTAAAAAAGGTTTGACTCTAATCACGAGAGCAATAAACCCTTCAATCAAAGCCTCCAGATTATCTGCTGTCATAGAGTGTGAGCGCTGGCAAGGGTGTGGAGAATGGCAACAGAGCCAAAAAACCATCCCACCAAACAGATGTGAGCTTTAGGGCAAGGCAGCTCAGGTGCTGTGTTAGTCCCTACCCCCAGGGCTTCAATCCTCCTGGGGATGGGCTGGGAAAGCCACTCCCCAGTGCACTGCCAAGAGCTCCTTCGGTGCAGGCTGTGTTTCCACAGGAGAGGAGAAACACCTTGAGATGCTCCAGCGGGGGGAAATGCAGGCAAGCTCAGGGGGGTGATTGCTGGCAGCTCCAGCCTGTGCTGCCCCTGAGGCTGTGTCCAGCTTTGGCCTTGTGGGGAGAGGCAAACACCTTTGCTGTGCAGCCAGGGGAAGTTTGTCTTGTAGTGACCAAGCAGTTTCCAAGGGTTTACCTGTGAATAAATATCAATCTCATGGAGCAGCAGGGATGTGAGGCCCAGCTGCTGCAGCAGGTGTGTTTAGCCAACATGCCTGTATATCTAACAGGCATTAGGAGAGGAGGCTTTTCAGAAAACATCCCACAGACTTGTGCTCAGGGATCACCAGGAGCACACAAGGAACCAGATGGATTCTTTGATCTCGCATGTTAAGGACAGGCACAGCTTTGATGCTGAGAGCATGGAGACACATTGATCCTCGAGGGGCACAAGGATGTGGCAGCTGCTGGCATTAAGTGTTGGTCTTGTCCACCTTTCTCTGTCTCCCTGAACATGCCCAGGAGAAAACAGACACCCATGGGGCATCACTGAGGTCGGGGTTAGTGGGTGCATAGCCCTGCCCCATCCTTGGGTTCCAGGCTGCTGCTGGCAGCGATTTCTCTGCTCCTCCCCAGCATCAGCTGGGTCTCCCTGGGTTTAAGAGTTGTTCTCTTGGCAGCCTGTGCTCAGGCACATTCCCAACCACCTCTCCATGGTGTTTGAGATGGCTGGAGCCATGGAGAGAGGGGACAGAGGTGTCACCCTGCAGGGGCTATCTCTCCTGAGGGTCCCTCTTGGAGCCCAAAGCCCAGAGGGAGCTGTGGCAATTCCCAGAGATTGCCCCTGGTGGCTCTGCCCAGGGGGCTCTGCCATGGGGCTGCCACCCCCAGCCTCAGAACATTGGCTGGGGAAGGCACCAGTGGCTTCCTTGGCTCAGCAGGATGGAGACAGGCTGCAGGCAGAGCAGGGGGTTTGGGCAGGCAGGACTCAGAGCAGACATTGCATGGAGCATCTCCTTCCTTCGGTATCCTGAGGTTCTTCCATGCAAAGCAAACTGAAAATCTCCCCCTGCTCTCAGGGCCAAGCCAAAAAGAGGGTTTATCTAAGCCCAGACATGTGTACAGTAGGCAAAGCACAACAGTTCCAGCTTTCTAAAACACTCTGGGTGCTTTGGGATATTGTCTTCACCCCTCTGTCCCACTGCCCACAGCAGCAGCAAGGCCTTGGATGCTCAGAAATGCCTGGAGCCCCATGGCAGGTGGCTCCAGTCTGGCTTTAGTCCCTCTTTGCCTGTTTGGGGTCAGGGTAACACATCATCATCATGAAAGCATCATCCCTGTGAGGAGCCTTTGCTTTCTCACCCACCAGCAGTGCCAGACATGCACACCACCTCTATCACCAGAGCAAACAACCTCTGTGGGCTCAAAGCAAGTGATGCTGAAGCTCCTTGAAGCCTTCTTTTGGAAGCTTTCACCCAAATTCCTGCCTCCCAAGGGGCAGTGCTGACACCCCCCCACCCATGCCATTGAACCCTGTGGCTTTGCATCCCACCAGAAGAGGCTCTGCAGGCCCCCAGGCAGGCAAACAGCTTTGAAAAGAGCCACGGGGGAAATGGATACACAAGACATGTTAGTCCCTGGCTAAATTTTAAAATTTTAATCTTAAATTTAAATTTTAAATCCTGATTTCTTATTGCAAACCAGGATCATGTGCTCTTGGCACAATCACTGCTCTGGTGCAGCCCAGCAGGGAGAGACTCCCTGCCCCTGTGCAGGACAGGACAAGCCCCCTCGCAGCCCAAATTGCCTCCTACCTCCTCCACATGAGAGCCTGGGGGTGCTCCATGCCTGGCACACACTGCACTGGAGGTGCTGGGCTCCCTCTGCCTCCTCCTCCTCCTCCTCGCAGCCCTGTGGGGCACAGGCAGCTCCCCAGCTCTGGTGGGAATTGCAGCACACCTCAGCAACATCAGGACATTACAGATTCCTGGGGTTTTTTCAAGTGCAAAAATGCCCTTTAGCACTGCTATTGCCATGCACGAGGCTTTTTAGATGTCACAGGGATGTAGCGAAATAATTTAAACCCATGTTCAGACCTTAAATCTGGTATTAAAATGAAACCCTGGCAGCTCCAGAGCTGTACAAAGGAAGGAACCTTAACCCCATGTCTCTGCCTTGGGATAAGGCCACGCCATTGTGCCTTTGCCAGCAGTTTGGGCACATCCCCAGTGCTCCATGTGCCTCTCCTGCACACCCACTTTGCTCCAGGAACCAGCACACAAGTGGGGTTGGCATGGAGGCAAGGTTTTACCACTTTACAGTTTGGATAAAACTGATCCCAGAAGCAGTGAGGGCAAGGCAGGAGTCACCACCCCAAATTTTGGGATTTAAAAATCCCCAAATCCATTTATTTGGGATGGGTCACACCCCCCCAGATAATCTCCTTTGCCAGCAGCTCAGTGGGTCCTGCCCAGCTGGGGGGCACGAGGGGGATGCTTGTCCTGCACACAGGAACTGCAATTTCCATCACTTGGCTGCACACAGGTTGTTAGGAAAAAAGAAGATAAATAAAGATAAATGGAGGAGAGCTGAACATGCTGGCAACCCTTCTCTATCATTCCTTTTCTTCCCTAAGCAGATCAAATTATGACCTGGAATCACTGAATACATATTTTATTATGTGGATAATTTAAAGGATGAGGACGAGACAGGGAATTCATAAGGTACAGTCATGTTAGAAGACAAAGAGTTCCCATTAATCTCCTACAGGGAGAAAACCTGCACAGGAGGAAAGCAGGGGGTGGGGACAGGTTGCAATCGATGCCATCCTCTCCTCTCTGGGGCATGCAGGGATGTCCTCTCCACTAGCACCAGGCAGAAGCTGCTTTTTAAGATTTCACAAAACAGATGTGGTGCTCTGAACTCTCCCTGGCTGCACTGCCCTTCACTAAAAACATAAACCCATCATCTCATCCCATTCCAAGAGCTTGGCAATCAGCTCTCCTCCTGTCCTGCCATCCCCACAGCCCCAGGGAGGGCTGTCCCATGTCCCTGCCACGACTGAGAGCCCTCCCTGGGGCTGTGCCATCACGGTCTGCTGGGCTTTGGTCCCTTTCAGCCCAGCCTGGTGCCACTGGAGTGTGATGCTCTGCTGGCTTTGAGGGGTCAGCCCCACTTCCCTTGCCCTCAGCACCCCCTGCCCCAGACAGGCACGGGCTGCTGTGCTCTCTGCAGATCAATGCCAGCTTCAGGATGGTTTGTTTGGTCACCACAGGACCAGGAAAGAGCCACTGGCTCCTGGTAATTGTTTTTGTAACTATTAAGCAATAAACAAAGTAAGTCTCTGTAGTTTATGGCAAATCTCTTTATGCTGCTTCAGCAGAAGTAGCCAAAGAACTTAAGTCAAAATCCAAGGAATCTAAATCCTCACTTGTGTCTTCAGATGGATCCTTGGCTGAAAATGGAGTTGTGACTGAGGAAAAACCAGCTTCCCAGATGAATGGGAATACAGGAGACATCAGGGCTTCCAATCAGTCTGGAAGTGCCTCGAGTAACGGCTCTAAAATGTGCAAAATGGGAGCTGAGCCCTGGCACCATGCTGGGGGTGTGAGGGCTCATCCCTGGAGGCAGGACCCAGCTAATGGGACAGGAACAGCTGCCCCGGTGGCTTCAGAGCAGCTCCTGCTCAGGTCTGAGGGGATAAAAGGAGTGGATTTTCCCTCTTAAACAACCCAAACGGTTTTATGGAGATCTTGACAAGTCAGATTAAGCACTGTAATCAAGACAAACTTGTTGTTGAAATAAGTCCCCTAAGGACAAATTCAGAGCTGCTGAGCATGTTCCCATCCCTGGAGAGAGCTGCTGGGATCCTGCAGCAGGAGCTGCTCATCCCTTGTGGTCACTGTGGGGTGGAGAAGGGGACACAGAGGTTGCAGTGCCCGCACAGCTCCATGGCTCAGCCCATTGCAGCACTGGGCCTGTGGCTCCCTGCACACACACCGTGCTCCTGATGTTCAGGGGGTTATGGTGAGTTAATCCTGAAACAATCACTTCTAATTCATGGATTAAAGGCTCCTGGGGCTGCAAGGGCACATCAGTGCTTGTGGGTTTGGGAGTCATGCTGCTGGCTCAGTTTCAGCTGTCATGTGCTGTTACTCAGGGCTCCTAAAGACAGCCTTTACCTCCAAAATTATTTCCCAAATTATCTTCCCAAATTATTACCTGAGACAGTGTGCTCCCCAGTTCTCAGATGCCTGGAGGCACTGGAAGGATTTCAGGGAGGATGATGGTGTTAGAGATGCTCATGGCACTCACACTCCTCTGCTATTCATGCAAGTCTCCACACCCAAATGTGGGAGTCAAACAAGAGCACTGAGGTAATACAACTCCCTGAACAGATTTGGGAGACACTGGGGAAGGGAGAACTGAGAGATGAATAAACCTGTCTCTCTCTGCATGGATCAGAGGTTTTAGGCAAGCAGCTATCAGATGAGATTGGCTTTGTCCCCTCACTCCCTGATGAGCTATTTTCCACCACAGCCCACTGATGGCAGCAGGCACACTGCAGACTTTCTGTTCCAGGCACATGAGAGGCTGTGAGGTGCATGTGGAGCTCTCCTTCACCTGAAATGTTCGTGATCCAGGGATCCCTGAGAGATGTTGTGGTCTGGGAGAGGTGGAACCACCTTCTGCCCATCCCCTGCACACTGTCAGGAAAGTTCATACTAGTTTTCTTTCTCACTATTTATTTCTAGATGTCAAAAAAAACCAGCACTTGCTTTCCCTTCCTAGGAAATTCTCCCTGCTGCTTGATGTTGGAGGGCAAATTGTTGTCCTGCTTCTGCTGAGTAACAATGGCCAGCCATCAGCCAGAGCCAGATTTAACATGTGAAAGCTAAGATGGAGAGATTTAAAACAATTTTTGGCAAGACCTACTTAATTCAAATGGCTGGTTAACACACAGAGCAGAGAATTAATCTTGCTTTAACCCAACTAACCATTTTTAAATTAAGAAGAATTTAAAGACTTAACATACCCAAATACTGCCTTGTAACTGAACAGAGATGAGATGATCATCACATCAAGAATTTGCAGCTTGCTCTGAAAGCAAAATTAAAGCAAACCATGTGGTGGTGGTTACCGGAAGGCTGGGGGGGACCACAGGTGCTTCTCCAGGAGAGAGATGTGGGCTCTGGTCCTTGTGCCACTGATGCTGCTCTAACTTGTGGATCCCATGGTCTCAAGCTCATTTTCTCACCAGCCAAACCTCTCAGATGCCCAGCATTTAAGGTAGGTGACACTCCCTGACCTCTACAGATGTTCCATGAACAAGTGCAGCACATGGTCTCCACACTGCTGAGAGGAGGGAAAAGCCCTCTCTGAGATCAGGTGAGGAGCATCCCATGAGGCTGGGCTCAAGGAAAACCCCTGCAGGCCGTGGTGAAGGCTGGCAGGAGGCAGGATGGATGCCACCACCCCTCTGGCTGCCTGCCAGGACACCAGGAGCTGCTGACACACAAGAGGAGTTCTCCACAGTGAACACTCTACTTACTCACCCCTGGACTGCTGCAGGTTCTTGCTGGGTATCTCTGGCCTCCAGAAAAGCAGCGAGAAAGGAAAGAGGAGTTTTCAGCTGGAAAGGAGTTAATTTGCCTTCTCAATTATCTGCTGATGTCATTATGACCTTCCATAGTTAAACAAAATTACCCTAAACAAACAGGGCTCAGCACTGTGGTGAACACTGGCATTAGCAGCTGGCCACACTCACTGCAGGAGAGCCCTGACATATTGATATTAATTTACATTTCCCATTGACCATCATTTTCAATTCCCTCCAGCACTGAATTTTTTAAGCACTGAGGCATGTTCCTCCTACTCTTCTGTTAAATGCTTTAAAGTTAATTGAAGATGCTGGCTGGCCAAGAAAGGTTTTAAATTCCCTTTGTCAAAAAATCTGACTCACCTAACACCTCTTGCAAGGACATGAGAGCTGGAGGCAAAACCATTCTGGGGCAGCTTCCATTGAAGGGCTTTGTAAATCTGGTTTTCTCAAAAGAAGAAAGTGAGAATAAAGACTCCAAGTGCCCACCATCTGCAATTAATTTCCACTGGGAGAGTGGTTAAGTGCTGGAACAGGTTTTCCAGAGGGACTTGGGAATCTTCAATCCTTGCTTGGTTGAGGTGTGAACATCTCCAGGCCCTGAAGCAACCTCATCCAACTTGGAGTAAGCTCTGCTCTGCACAGGGGGTTGGACCAAAGACCATCCCTCCCAAAGTCAATCACCCCCCAGTTCTAAAAAGGCTGAAAACCTGACAGGAACCATTTGTTGAGTTGGTGACTAATTAAAAAAAAAATATTGACCACATGCTGTTAAAAACCAAACAAAATTACAGTAATTATATGCGACTTAATTTGTCAACTGTGAAGAGTTACCTGAAGGCAAGAAAATTAAGGGGATTAAAATAAGGAGCATTACCTCTTGTGACAAAGAGACAGAGGCAAAAAATTGCCATCAACTTGTGTTTATGAGCTGCTGTGTTTCTAATTAGGGCCAGACACCAAATTTGCATTTTATCTTGATTGAAACAGAATGAAAACTGAAAAAATAAAGGCAGCCGATGTTAAACATCTTTCCCTGTTTAATTCAAGGAGTAACCTCACAGCATTCAAAACAGCTGCTTCTTTCTTCTGTTTTAAAGATCTTGGCTTTGTCAGAGCAATTTCAATTAAAAAAACAGAGGATCTTCAAGTGGGGGGGAGAGAAGGAATGAGGTCACCTGCCAGCAGGCTGGGGTACAACAGCAGCCAGGACAGTTTGCAAAATAAATTAGTAGGCAGTGATAAACAAGCCAGAGGCTGGGGGAGACCCACACCTGAAAGCAGGGGAAGCAGGAAGAGTAATGGGAATGGATCATCACATCAGCCTGCCTTCGGAGAGGGCTGGCTGGGGAGGATGCTCAGCACAGACACTCCACACCAAATTCTCTTAAAATGCAGCAAAATGGAAATCAAGCTAGTGCTCAGTGGGATGTGTCAGACAGCTGCCATCAGGCAGAAGGAACCAATATTGTTTTCTTCTGCCACAGTGACTCAGGTTACTCATACAAGGGAGACCTGCAGGTAGCACTCCCGAGCAGGACACAAGCTGCTGTGCTCTCTTCTCTCTCCTTTCCTTCGCTCCTCACTCCCCCCCCTCCACTGACACATCAGAAATCATGGAAGAAAACCAGAAGGCAGCATTTGAGAACCATGCATCCTGCTCTCCCTTGGAGCTCAGCATCACTTTTCTCCCCACTGCACAGACTGTCCAGAAGCCACTGGTGGTGTGTCCCACATCCTCCTACCTTTGAATGAGCACAGATGACCCCCTAGAAACATGCACCAGCACTGAACCAGGACAGGACCTGTCCCCAGTTCTGCCACAAGGCTTCATCCCCGCTTCTTTACTCATATCCTCAAGAGCATCCTTCCTCTTCTTCCCTGCTCTGTGCCCAAAGGGTGTGAGAAGATTACACAATCCTCCTGGGAAGTCAGAGTCAGGCTTATAACGTGGAGGACAAGAGACCTGAGCAAAGTCCCTGTGTCAATCCCAGCCCCTGTGGCATGAAGGAGACACATGCTGCAGTGAGTGAATGGAAAAGGATTCTGTTTGCAGAACAAAACACTTCCCACAGGTATCACTGTCTGCATTACACCTTTGGCACCCATGGCAGGGAAAAGATGCCATGCCCACCAAATGCACTTTGGAGCTTAATGAGTTCTGGCAGCAATCCTGACAGTTTAACCTGGCTGCTGCTCGTGAGGACCATCTGCACCTTCTTACCTGCTCTGCCATCCTGCCAAGAAAGCAACAACAACTCTCAGCTTCATGGTTTATTCCCCCTCCATATGTACAATTAAGTGTATGCATGACCATTAAAAATAAGGCTACTTATATCATGGCTCTGAAACACGTTACAAACCAACTCCATCCCCTCTCTTGTTCCAACATTCAAGATGCTTGGCTTGCATGGTGTGCAGAGAGGGGCAAACACAACCAGACCACACAGGTGATTGAGTGGTGCAGGGCTTTGGTAACTGGATCTAGAAGCTTCCTCCTCCAGCTGAGATAGTCACACACAGCCAGGTGAGTGCGAGGCAGATCTTCATCCCACGCTGTCTTGGCAAGCTCAGTCCAGGTCCCAGGAACTGCAGCTCCCTCATCTCAGCACCTTGCTGCTGGCTGGTGGCCCACATGGACAGGAGGACAGCTTCATCCTCTCCTTTGGAACTGCCCCTTTGGGGCAAGGAAGGGGTCTAAGGAGAGGAGGGAAGGCAAGGTGTCCTTCTCTTCTTGATGATTCGAGGACTTCAGTCTCCAGTGGTGTCAACCTCAGTGACATTTCTCAACATACAATGCATCTACAAAAGAATTAATAAATCAAAGAACAACAGAACTGTATCATGATGGGATTTCAAAGTGGATTTCTTGCATGTCCAGGTAAGGCTTAGAGACTTTCTTTTTCCAGTGGGGATGAAGAAGAGTCCAGATGAAAGTAACTGGAGATGTGCAACTGAGGACAGCCCTGTGTGCTCCTGTAAGCTCCCTTCACAAGAAAATCTGTTCTCTTATGCAACAAGACAATCTTCCAGCTTCAGCTTGTGGCTCAATAAATTTTATTATTCCTTTTTGTTTTTATTTAAAAGAATTTGTTTTCCTATCATAAAAATTAGACAACCATACCACCACCACCACCAGCAAAGTCTGTGGAGTTAATGTTGATGGCAGACAGTTTCCTGGTGTTACCAGTATCTCAAAATGTCCTAGGAAGTCCATAAATGGAAAAAAAACCCAAACATGATCGTTCTGGGGAGGAACATCAAGGTGGTTTTGGTTTCTTGTCCCACTGTGGTTCCCAGATGAATACTGTAGCATATCAGCAGGACCAAGTACCTCATGCCTTGAGAGAAAACCCTTCATACCAGCTCCAGTACCTGGTGAGAAAGGAAGACGAGACATTTAGAATACAAATATATGACATTAATTATTTCCTATGTCAGCATATAGATCTCTAAGACAGAACTGACCCTTCCATCTCCACCCCTTACCCTTTATTCACCAGCATGCAATAATATCCCACAGATGGGAAAAGCACTTGGCAAACATCCCAATTTTGATGTCTGCTTGTGTGATGATAAATTAGCCACGAAGCAAAACCATCCACAGCTGCCTCAATTCCCCTCATCTCAGTCACACAGCTCTTGGGAATCTTGTAACAGAGATCAGAGCTTTTGTCATCCCAGCCCTCTGTGCTCTTGTTTCCCTTGTGCAGGCTGGGATGGAACAGCAGCATCTGAAGGCATGGGCTAGAGACAGCAAAAAAGTGCCTGTGGGGGTGACAGGGTCTGCATGAACCTGGTTTGGCTTCCCTGGGAAAAGCTCTAGAGCTGTAGCTCATGGGTGATGCCCAGGATGGCATCTGTCCCCAAAGTGGGGTGGGTTTGGGCACATCCAGGCCTTTCCCAGACCATCCCACCTTCCTGCTGCCTGCTGTCAAAGGCAAATGGAGATACCAGAGTTCTGACAGCCCTGGCTGTCTGCACATTTCTCTCTGTCTACCTTCTCTCATTAACAAGCAAAGTGCATGAGCAAAACCTCTCCTCTCTAATCACTCCTCTTGCTGCTGGATTCACTTCAAAATATCAAAAGCTTCTGTGCATTTTGTCCATTTTCCTAAGGAGTAGCTGACCAAAGTAACCACCAACCAATTCCAAAACATGATATATAAATAAATCCCCTGTGAATGAGAGGCTACAGCATCACATGCTGCAACAGCAGGAGTTACCCAGCCACTTCTGTCCTAAAAAAGGGGGAAGAAAATCTTGACATACAATTAAACACAGACCACTCAGGTCTTTCATCAGTCTTGCAGTTTTGGTGATTTTCCCAGGTTCAGACCAGCAGCTCTGGTAGAGAGCTGCTACTGCCACAGGGATGTGAGGGACAATCAGGACCTCAGCCTCATGACAATGACAATGCAGTGTAAAACTCTGCACACAGCAAGTAAATGCCTTTACCAGCAGCTCCAGAAAGCTGCCAGGGGTCTGGGCTACAAGCTTAGGGCATTAAGCACCAAACCTAACAGCATGGGGGAGGTCAGTGCTGCTGTGCAGAATGTGGGATAAAGTGCTGGGTTTGGGTTGAGTTTGGTACTACCTTGGGCACTGGTTTTGCTTGGCTGACAGACACATAAAGAAGGACAGTCTTCCCCACATCGCTTGACGTTGCACAGACAGAAATACATTGAACAGACGCTCTGGAAGACTTAATTAAAGAGCTGAAACCTGGTACTGTGCACAGGGAAGGCTGATGCTTTCACAAAACCCCGTGCTGGCAGCTGCTGTCTGTTACCACCAGAGTCAAAGGCAGGGAGCATCCCTGCTCATTTCAGTGCTGCTCCAGCCAGCTGCACACCAGGAGCTCAGCTTTCAGCCCTGCTGCCTCTGCAGCAGCCAGAGCACAGCCTTGGGTTAATGCTGGTGAGCTAACACTCAGCCTCTGCTGCCATGGGAGTCACTCAGCCTGGGGAGGTGCCTGTGCAAGGCCCTCAGTGCTGCCAGGAGCCCAGGGAGCAGCAGCAGGGGCTGGATGGCCACCAGCAACTCTTCCACACCTCACTGCAACTGGTTTCACTGCTGGGGCACTGCCTGCTCGCTCCACTGTGTGCCACAGGCAAATACATCATTTAAATTGCAAACCTCCACAGCCAGGATGACCTCCTCTAATGGTTTCTCCTGGCTGTTCAGTGTCTCTGACCTTGCTCTTTACTATCAACAGATTCAAGTGTTTAAAGGCAAGATGTGTAAAATAACTTACCTTAATTGTACCCTGACTGTTAGCAGCAATAAGCACGTTGGACTCCTGGAAAAAAAAAAAGAGGCACCATCAGAACCTGCCATTGCTTTCCACCCCCCTTTATTTTGGATGAAGCAGCAGAGAAGAAGTTATTTTTATCTTAGACATTAGAAGTATATCTTATTTCAAAGGGATTTAACTCTTCCTATATCTGAGATGCTTTCAAGGCTACAAGTCTTTATAAGTTATACAACCTTGAAGAATTAGAAAGCAATAATCCTTAGTGCTTGTACAGAGCTTTAAATCTCCAAAGCAATTTACAAACATGAATTAATTCTCACAGCCTCCCTGTGAGGTGGACTAATAAAAAATAATAGTTATTTCATCTTTTGGCAGCACATGGACAAAGATCTCCAGCACCCTAACTAAACCAACTAATCACCGTTACAAAACCCCTCTAGCTCCGAGGCCAAGAGGCTTCAGATGAGTAAAACAAGAGGAGAAGAGATTAGAGAGCAATAGCAGATGCACCCAGTTTGAAAGGGAAGATAAACAGAGAGGGCTCCAGCCCTGCCTTAAGCAGAGAGGCAGCATCTATTTACCTCCTGCCAATTGATGGAGTTGCATTTGGAGATATCCTGCTTGACTGCAAATTAATGGTCTGCTGCATCAGTCAGGCAAGCCCCAGGCAAAAGCTGGAGAAGAGAGAGCATCTTCTCTCCAGACAGCATTCCTCACATGACCAGCAAGCACGGATGCACCCTCCCCAGTCAAAATCCTATCCAAAATCCACACACAAGCACTGGGGTGCTGGCAAGAGCCCCAGAGATGTGGGGAGGAGCAGTGCTCCCAGAGGGGTGTCCTGCAGCCATCCTTGTGCCAGCAGACACACGTGCTGCTGCACTGCCCACAGCAAGCTGGTTTCTCTCAAGACACTTGATATCTTTTCTGAGACACATTTTTAAATTTCTCTCACTGCTGCTACCCATCCCCAGACAAACCTGCTGTAATTATCCCATCGCTTAGCACATGCATTTTTAATGAACTCAGTGGCTAGAACACGCCCTGCTCCGAAGGGAGTGGGAAGGCAGCTCAGCACAGCCCCAGGCTGGCTGTGTGCTGCCTCACCGTGAAGTTGAGGACTTTGCACAGCCTCCAGATTTGGGACAAAGGAAGAAAAATCCCCTTCAGTGTGAAAATCCATTTATCAGGTAAGAATAGCCTTGTGGTGGACCACTGGGCTAACTGACACAGACAGATTTGTTCACCCCGGTACAATCATTAGAGGATTAGTTAAAACTCCTGATATTATCTCACTAATGATCCTCCAAGTCTAAGCTCCTGAAAAGAAAGTACATCCTCAAAGGAAGAATATACTGCAATTCATTTTAATTTGGTGTCTAAGAATCTAATGCAGTGAACTCTCAGCTTCTGGTTAACAACATTAAAATCAAAACCCACGGGGGGAGGGTGATTTTAATATTTATATATATTATCTAGGCACTGAAACAGGGACCAGGATGCTTGATAGGATTCTGGAAGCAAGAGAGAGGGACCAGCAGCGATCTACTGAGCAGTGCAGGAAACCTGAACTCCTGAGTGCAGATGATGCAGGGTTTGAGTGATTCCTGTTTGCACTGTGAGGGACTGGCAATTCACCCTGCTGCTGCAGTCTGCTGGGGTGCCACTGTAAATGAACTCTGTTCCAATGAACAGTTTTACCTCCTAAATAAAATAAAAATGCCAGAGGGTAATTTACTCTCACTCCCTTGTTCTTCAGAAGCCCCTGGGTGTTGGGTTTTTTTCAGCAGGGTCTGAGCTAATCACTGCTCTGCTGCTTTCATCCACAACCATGAGATGCAAACAGGAGCAGACAGCAGCAAAATTAGCACCAAATCTGTCACTGAACAGTGACTTGCTTGTTAAGGCACTGCTTCTCCAGGAACACAGCTAAGTAACTTGTTTTTAATCCTCCAAAGAGACAATTCACTTCCTTTTGTGTAGCCTGTAAAACAATCAATATACTCAATGTGTTAAGCACCTAAAGAAGACATGAAGTTGTTTAGATCTGCAGGTTTGTAGCTGTGTGCACATGAAACCAATCTTTTTGCCAGGACATGCATGAATGGAAAGGAAACCACCATCACCTCTGAACTGGCAGAACACCTATTTCCCCAAACACGCTACACTGACTACCTGTAGCACTGAGGCATGAAAAACAGGGCCTCACCATCCATTCTGGCTGCATATTCTACTTTACCATCACCAATTGGTGGTTTTCTGCAGGGCAAGAAGGTTTAAGGACTGGCCTTACTCATCCCTTCCATTTCTGCTGCCTGCAGGAGCCAGCAAATCCCAAAGCAGAGGCACTGGGAATGTGGGAGACCCAGCCCAAGTGAGTAATCCTGCTCTGAAGAAAGCAGTTATTAAAATGACTCTTCTACACATAAATCTTCTCCTATGAGAAGATGTTTTGCACCTGCAGCCCCTCTTAGCAGGAGAGGCAGAAAGAACAAGCTGCTTTTGCTAAAACAAGACTGAAAAAGAAAAATGAACAAACATAGCAAAGATTGAGAGATTAAGGTTTACTGCCTGGCAAACAGCAGCATTTTGTTCTGTATGGCTGCTAATCTCAACCTTTAGAATCTTGGCCCTCTTAAGGCAACAGAAAAAAGCTCTGGGGATGTCAAAATTATGCATCTTCTTATCTTTTAGTGTTACATATGGACTAAAAAATTTAATTGGCAAAGGTAGGTGCATGTCAGGATTCATGTTAATATAGAGTGCAATTCCAGAACTGCTCTAACATGCTCCAGGGCTGAAGTTCTGTGCTAAGACCTATGAAAAACTTCCTGCATCTGCCTGCTTTTTATTTTTTTGGACTACAGAGACAGTATTATGGGAAATCTGAAGGGCAGTACCTTAACATGGGAAGGACTTGACACCACCACGAATCTCTGTTATTACACAGGCTGGATATATATTCACAAGGATGTATCCATTATGTCAAATGAGGCTGTAAATTGGTCTTGAGTGCAAAGACAGACCTGACAGGAGCACCTCTGAACTTCACACATCCCTGTTTCTCCAGTCTGAGTATGACTGCTGGACCCACAGTAACTTTAGAACATTCACCCATGGGATTTGAAGGGACTTTCACTGATTGCGCCAAAAAAAGGAGAAATTTTTGCAGCACATTCTTGATGGCAATGAGAAATAAAATCAAGTTTAGGATCTTCCAGAGGATATGAGATACCTGCTAGATTCATCATTCAAAGGAATTATTCACCTGGTGACAGCTAGGTTTTAAAGCACACTGATTTCCTTCCCTCCAAGATGAGCCCTATTTTGGATGGCCCTGGGGAAGCAATTTGTACAGAAAGGAACAGAGGAGAATTAAAGTCTGCCTGACTGCTGGTATTCATGCAAGAGTAGTCAACATTAAGATAATCAGAAATGCTCTGGATGTTTTGTGAGATTTGAAGAAACTCAGCTGAACAACTCAAAAGTTGTCAGAGCTGCTCCAGTGCAACAGGGACTCAATGACAGCTGAGGCTGGAGCTCTTCCACTCCTTTACATCTTTGTGTAAGAAAACATTGCTGGGAGGAGAGTATACCTAAATGAACATGATCCCAGATGGACAACTGGGAAACCACACACACATCTCCTTGAAGGGACACCCACTGATACCCAAGTGGCTCAGCTCCAGGGAGTGAGGAAAAGCTTTGGATGAACCCTCCATCCTCCAGTACCTGCAGGGAGTGAAGAAAAGCCTGGACAGACCCTCCACCCTCCAGGACTCCTCTCTGCTACCCCTCTCCTCACCAATAAAGCTGCCTCACTGCAGCTGCAGGAGCTACACATCCCTCTCACCAGGGGGCCCATGCAAAATCATAGCTGAGCATTTTAGTCTTCCTCTTGTTGACATCAAACCTGTCCCAAAAGGGCTCAAAAAAGATGAGCACAAATCACTAACAATTTTTTCCCCTTGAATACAATCCTTTCTGAGACTATTCCTCCCTTGCTATCCCGCACAAATCAATCTTTAAAGTGGAAATCAGAAGGAAAAGCTGAAGAGATCATTCCTTAGGATGGATGTGTTTCCAAGTTCTATGCGCACATTTTCACATGAAGGACTGGAAATAATTTCTGGCTCTTTCACCATATTGTAACCAATTACAGGCCATAATGTTTGCACTTCTTTGTTATGCCCCTCATTCTACACAAATGAAGGAGATTCACCTCAAACTTCCAGCACAGCCATCACTCAGGTAAGCATGAATTTCCTGGATTTTCAGCTAGGTTTGTTCTATGGATTCAGAGTTAAGGTTCTTAAAGATCTTATTTTAAATTAACAACTTCTCACCTTCCCTCCCCAGCAGATGTTTTGGCTAACAAATGGCTGCGTTCTCAACACTTATTCCAAGAAGCTGGAGCCTAATTAAGCAAAGCTGTTGAATCAGTGGGAAAATCACTTGGGTGAGAAAGCTTGCACTCAATTGTCTTCTATTATTTACAGGTAGAATAAAAGTATATAGTTGAACTAAATCTAGTGCTGTTTGTACAGAAACTCCATTATTTAAGTAAATTTACTCCTTCCTTACCGAAGGTGGCAACTATTACTCTGCTGCTGGCTTTTAGGACCGAGCTGCAGACTATCTTCAAGACATATTTCACCAAAACTTTTCTCATCAATGTCACGCACAAAATCTTTCTACACATCTAAATGTGCAAAAGTGGCTCCCCAATAGACCACCACTGCTTGACTGCTCTTCATCTTGTAATTAGCAGATTCTAATGGCTTTTCACTCTAATTCTCCCGAGCCCTGGTTATTTTCTTGCTGTATGACACAAGTCAGCTTTTTGTTTTTGAAAGAAAATTAAAAATTCTAACCCAGGAAAAACAATGAATGACCAGTGTACAAAAATCAAGAGGTTTTGAAAAGCTGAACTGATTAGATCCCTTCCCAAGGGGACAATGTGCAAATTTTGGGTTTTTTCCCCTATTCTTGTGATACAACTGTTATCAATGAAAGGTGCACAGTGGGTTGGTTGAAGTGGTGCACAATCCTCTATCCCTGTAAACCACAATTTGCTTTCTATGCCATCACACTCACCTAACATTAATCCCTTCTGAGCAAATTTAAAGGAATATTTATTATCTATACTGTGAACACCAGGCTCAAGCAGAAATTAATTACTTTACACCAAGTGCTCCTTTACAGAACAAGGTCTAACATATAAAAGATGTTATACCAAAATATTTTAGGACCAGCAACACCCAACTCTTTAGGTATTAAACCTGAAACAGAACATGAACACCTAAACCGTGTCATTTAATCCTTAGAAACAGTATTTTTATCTAATTCTGAAGATAATTCCTTTGTACACAGAGAGATAAAGCCTCTTTAGGCTTTAGGCTTATCTGGGCCCCAGCAAAAAAGAGAAAACACAATCCATCTGAAAAAGGTGTTGTCTGTGCTTCTTTCTAGATCCAGCTGCAGATACACAAATCTTTTGAGTTTTCAAGTTCACAAATGCTACACAATTATACCCACCCAGCATAACAAGGATATTTCCTAAAATGTTAAGCCACAGATTTAAAGACATGGCACTCCTTTGACTCACTTTCTGTAGAAAGACTTGCCTACAATCATATACACATATATACAGTTTCTTCTTATGTCAGAATTCATGGGCACACTGTGAAGCTTTTTAGAAAAAAGTTTTCAAACAAATTAGTGTTTTCATCATCCTGCATCATGCAGAGTTTGCAGCTTCCACATCAGATGAAGTGCATCTCACTAGGAAATCTGCCCAGGTAAAAATTCAGCATCTCCTTGAATCCCTTCCTTTGTTTTTCAGCAATTCCAGACTTTAATCTCTGTACCTGGGATGCCTTTATCAAGTTTCCTGACACTTCCACATCTGGTATTTCTAGCTGCAACTCAATACACATGACTACAGCTCTTTTTCCTACTCCCTGAAGTAATCTTCTCATTTTTGGATTTTACAATGCATTTTTCTCCTTCTATTCAGATCAAGCCCAGCAGAAGACAACAGTGTGTAACTGGAAGCTTATTTGTTATCAGACATCCCCAGGTCTGTATTCACAGCTCATGGGTGCCCTGAGGAGAGCAGCAAGGCTTGCTCCAGTGACACACTCCAATAAGCAGTAAGCTATCAGCCAAGTGAGAAACCCCTTCTTCTTAACATGCCCTTTTCATTCCTGCATGTAGCTCTCAAAAAAACAATATCAACAAGGCAACTAAGTCAGGGCTAGAAGAAAATAGAAGTACACACATATCCAAGTGCTGTACACAGCCAACAATTTCCTTGTTTCTATACCATCTTCTGAATTCAAGATGGAAATGGAGGCCAGTGAGGTTGATGGGGAGAAGGCAAAGAAAGCTCTGCAAAGGCAGGAGGGCCAGCCAGCCAAGCCCACCCCAGGTACTGCTGATATATTACTGCCTCTGCAATTTAGTCATTCTAGAACAAAACTGGTATTGATGAGCATCTAATTTATTTAGAATCCAAGATGAGAAAATCTCATTAGACACTTATTATTCTGCATCTACTGCAAAGCAAGATACACAGCTCTAACAGCTGCTGCACACTCCCCCATCAGGCAAGGCAGGGAGACATAAATTAAAACCAAATTATTCTGGTGTTAACCCTGAGCCCCCAAAGCGTAGGTCTTCCCCTCCTCTCTGCGTAGGAATATTGAGTTCCACTGCCCATTTATCTGTGACAGGGTGTCTAAAGTTACTTGTTCCTACAGTCATAAATCCTGGGATATCAGATGCTCCTCATAAACAATGTGGTCAAGACCTTGAAGGAAGTGGCAGCAGTCTATAAATACAGCTTACAATAAGCATTCAAAACTATACACATAAACATACAACAACATTAATATCAATACTGCAAAACCACAGGAAATAGCAAGGCATTAGTTTAGTGAAGACAGCTTTTAGCATCAACTCTTTAAAGACTTAAAACTCCTAAATATTCATTTGGCAATGCAATGCCACACATTGCTTGACAATTGCATGGTTTAAGACCTGCATTCCTAGCGCCAATGTCTCCCCCCTTTCCCTTCTATTGTTTGTTGCAGTCAGTCATTACATCATGCTGGAGGTGATGTATTTAAACTCTCCCTAGCCAAGGTCAGGCTGCCCTGCCCAGCAGCGCAGTGTGGGGCAAACCCAAGCCCCAGGGTGTTATCATTAATACTGCTATTGCATATGTGTCCCTTCCAAACTCACATCAGGAACAAAATACACAATCTGGAGAAACAGCCACCAATCTGCTGCATGAGAGTATTCACACATATCATCTAAATCTGGTACTTTTAGGTTTTGATTTTGTGCAGACCAGTGGCAAACCATCAGGGATCGGAGCTGTAAACAGAAATCAGTAGAATGTGAAAAGCTTTTTCTGTTCAAGCTACCCTGAATTAGATGAGACAAGCAATCCACCCTACAAACACCAGAGCTATGCAGCCCAGTCCCAAAGCACAGCAAGGAGCACAGCTCCCAGCTGCTGCACTAGGAAGGAATGGATGTAGGGAGACTTATGAGAGAAAGGTTTTCCCCCCAGAAGGTGGCTGGGCACTGGAACAGGCTCCCCAGGGAGGTGGTACAGCACCAAGCCTGACAGAGCTCAGGATGTGTTTGGACAACACTCTGAGGCATGTGGTGGGATTGTCACGGTGTCCTGTGCAGGGCCAGGAGCTGGACTTCATGATTCTTGTGGGTCCCTTCCAACTCATGATATTCTATGATTCTATCCCAGCTGCTTGGTCCTCTTTAACTTACAGCACACTCCCCCTTGCCCTTACTGTGAAAGGCAAACTTCAATCTGCTAAAGCCCTGCTTCGTGTTCAGATGGTTTTACTGTGCCTCTTCCACACTTATGGTGTGCTTCTCCCACCTCTCTTATCTTCTCTATTCTTCTTCCTTCTTCTTCCAAGTCAGTGATTTCTCTTCCAGCTCAACTGTACCCAACACTCCTCAGCTCCCTCTTTCAAGTCATCTTCACGCTTGAATCAGCAATTCCCTGACTTGTGCAAGAACACTTGGATCTTTCCAAGACCATCTGTCCCATATTCTTCAGGGCTTTCATATTTCTGAGATCACTGTCCCTGGCATAGGATTTCTCATCAAAACCTTACTTTCAGCACTCTGTTGTTGGTTCCAACTGCCTCTTCCACAGTACTAGGTACATCTTTCCATCTCCTCTTCCTCCTCTAGCGAATTCACCTTTGCAAATCCTGCTTACAGCACAGTTTCCTTTCCTTTCCCAGTGTCATTTGTTTCAGTCTCTAAATAGCTGAATGATAACAGGCTTAAAATTGATCCAACCACCTTGATGTTAATATTTTAAATTATTAAGTCTTAGTTCTCTAGTGCCAATAAATCATTTATACGTGCACATTTAATTAACAATCCAATCAGTAAAAACAACTTTGCATTCGCACCACATGTTTTATCAGAGGAACCAAAGACACATTACAACATTAATTAGGTGCAATAAATGCCCTGGTGAGGTAGTGAAATATTATCCTACACGTGGGGAAACAGAGGCAACACACTTGGTGCATTTGCCCAAGGTTAATCCAGATGTTCCCAATGAGGTGTTAAACAAAAAGGGCAGGGATGAAGGTTTAACTGAGGTTTAACTCTCTTCAGAAGAATTCCTGTTAGAACTGCGGTATTTACTTATTTGCTGGTGGGAAATCCATTCCAGTTGCATTCCTTTCCCAAAAAAAACTTGAGGCACAAACCCCTGCAATCAAGCATGCTGAAAACCAGCCCTAAATTGTGACAGCCAGTCATGGTTCAACATCATCCCCAGGCGGGGGTTCTGAAGGACACCTCATGACCTTCCCACAGCACAGTTCCCACCTTCACACACACCTGAGCTCATGGGATGCTGGACACTCACCTGCTGCTCTGAGGTCCTAGATGTACATGAGTGTCTGGTAGCTCCAGGAGCTTCCACAGCTCAACCAGGCCATGGGGAATTCCATACCAGGAGTTCCTGAATGACCCAAGCTAACCTCTGGAGACAGGTCTTGCAGCTGTGTAACTGGTGGGTTACATACTGGCTACTGCTAGTGGGGCAGGCTGGGGAAAAAAGCTTCCTAAACCCCTCCCATGACACCATCCCCTCAAGGTAAAAGTGGAAGAACAATTCATGCATCACAACCAAAGTTGGTGGCAATCAATACAGGAAGATGGGTTAATCACAGGTGATGTCAGGAATGATGAAGGGACCAAGCTGAGCCACGCTGGCTGGGTCAGGAAAAGGGAAACACTTTGGCAGAAATTCATGAAATCAATTTATTTAAAACTGATAATGGATACCTACTCTGCTACTGTTCATTTTATATGGTCGCCTGTCAACAATCTGGGGCAGCCAAACTGTCTGGGCAGCACCTACTATGGTGGGGTGACCAGGCTGGAAGCCAGGTGCCCACCAAAGCCAGTTTGTCATTCATTCCCCTCCCTCAGCTGGACATAGACAAACAGGCTTAGACTCAAGATGGGGACAGGCAGAGATCACTCTCCAATTACCATCACAGGCAAAACAGGCTCAGCTTGGGGCAAATCTGATTTATTACTAATCAAATCAGAGTAGGATAATGAGAAATAAAAGAAAATCTTAAAAACACCTTTCCCCCATCCCTCCCTTCTTCCCAGGCTTAGCTTCACTCCTGATTTTTTCTATCACTTCCCCCTCAGGGACAGAGAGGGACAAGGAACTGGGGCCACAATCAGCTCATCACATATTGTCCCTGCCATTCCTCCACTTCTCAAGGGGAAGAGTCCCCAAGCTCTTCCCCTGCTCCAGCATGGGGTCTCTCCCACTAGAAACAGTTCACAAACAGCTTCAATGTGAGTCCCTCCCACAAACTGCAGTTCTTCATGAACTGCTCCACTGCCAGTCCCTGTGTGGGACTGACAGGAAAGTTTCGTGCCAGGAAACCTGCTCTAGAGTGTGGGCACCTCTCTCCACATGTCCACAGGCCCTGCTGGGAGCCTGCTCCAGTGGGGGCTTCCCACAGGGTCACATCCTTCTTTTGGGCATCCACCTGCACTGGCATGGAGTTCTCCATGGGCTGCAGGCGGGTCTCTGCTCTCTGTGGGCCTCCATGGCTGCAGGGCATTCCCCTGTGCCTGGAGCACCTTCTCCCCCTCCTTCCTCACAGAGCTCTGGGTCTGCAGCAGAATTGTTTCTCACACATTCTCACTCCTCTCTCCCTGCTGCAGTTGTGCAGTATTTCCCTCTCAACTCATTTTGAGTACATTGTCCCAGAGGTGCTGCCAGCATCACTGATGGGCTCAGCTTTGGTCAGCACTGGGTCCATCTTGGAGCTGGCTGGCACTGGCTCTGTTGGACAGGGAGGGGAAACTTCGGGAAAGTTCTCACAGAAGCCACCCTTTCACCCCCCCACAACCAAAACTGCCACACAAACCCATCTAGTACATCTCATCTCCTACAGGTTGTAGCTTTTTTGCCCCATTCTAATGAAAACCACCTCCACTCCCAAGACTGATCTGACATAGATAATCAAAAAAAGGGCCAGCCTGAATTGTTCCATTTTTAGTTTCTATGCTTTATCTGTAATAACATCCCTTAAACATATCCAACCATTTTCAAGTGGGACCCCACCACCAAACCAAAGCCAAATCCTGATACAACAATACCCTAAACCAACCAACTTCAAAAGTTCTGGACATGCATTTAAATCCTGACCACTGCATTAGTGGGTCTCAAAATAATGTTGCAGGGGGACTTGAGTGCTCAATAAACACATTAACTCTTCTAAATGTTTTGCTTATGCCAGCTGGAAAAGAAGGATGATGGTTTCACTGCATCTGCAAGCTTTCTAATTGTGTTAGTGGATGGGCCAGAAGTCTGGCAGCCATGGAAATCCAAGTCTTCATTTCTCTTTAGGCCAAGAACATTGTATTTAACAGCAACAGGAATGGAGCCACAGTTCCAAGAGTCAGCACTGAGGATGCTGTCTGAGGCAGGGAACAACAGCATATGTTCAAGCTGAGGCTGCAGGCAGGGAGTGTGGGGAATTACACATCTGTGGGGAAAGCAGGGCTACAGCAATAGGAAGAAACACACCAGGAAAGCAAAAATATCTCATCCCTGGAGGCTGCTTCTACCCAAAGGTCTGCAGGCTGCTTGGTGGTAAGAACAGACAAGAGAAGGATACCTGCAAGGTGGCCCAGCTCGTAGCTGCATAAACCACTATTTATATAAAAATATATATTTATAAATTTTTTCCTTTTATTTTCTATGCAACACACATGTGCCATAGAAGCGACCTCCACCAGGACCTGGTGAGATAAAAGAAATAATAAATGGTTTCTTGTGGAGAAAACTCAAGGCACAAACATTAACATTAGCATGTAGAGAAGCTACATGAAATTATACCTATACTAATGCTATTTTATAATACATGCTGATTTGGGAAAAAGGACTTTGATTTGAGGAATGAAAGTTTAATTAAGGTAAAATAAAAATTTCCATTAATCTTGATAGAATTCACAGTCTGCTGCTCTCCTTCACCAAGCACTTCAGCTAATGCTATAACAGGATCAAGAGCAGCCCTACGTACCTGAAACCTCCTGCAGAGCAGACAAGGCTGGGCAAGCTGGACCAGAGCACGTGGCCCTCCCCAGGCTTGGGAAATAGGACACTTTGTCCCCCCAAGATATTGCTCCAAAAATGCCCTGAGTGCAGCAGGCACATGTTTTCACCAGCCAGGACACACAGGAAAATGAAGAAGGGATGTTGATAAACTTGAGAATGGCAAAGAAAAATGGCCACAGCCTAAGACCTGCAGGAAGGTTCTGATAGCATGCATCTCATGTCACAAGCACAAGTTTTCTCTTGAGCAGGTAAAATTCCAGTTATACTTAAATCTTCTCCCTGTGTGAATTCAAGTCACAGAGTTTGTATTAAAAACATTTCCTTTCTTCTGTACCCACAGTACAGGTAAGGCTGGGGCAGCAGAGCAGAATATCTTGCCCAGCCAGCAGAACCATCTCTTACACACCTGTGGCCAAGAAGGGGTTTAGGGTTGGCTTGGCTCACAGCCAGTGAGGGCACTGTAAATATAATAGAACTGTATGGAAGAGGGAGCTGACCTGAACTGTGGGCAGGTCATGCCTGCAAAGCTCTTTGGAAGACAGGGATCTTTGCTTTGTACAGTGAAAGATGCTGGGATCTCTGAAAGAAGATATTTCAAAGCCATTTTTTGCAGGTCAGTTTTCAAAGTAAAGCCACAATGCAAACTATCAGCTTTCATGAAAAAACTGTATGGTATTGATAAAGACAATATCATAAATTGCATTTTAATAAAGTACATAAAAAGTGAAGAACTTCAATAAGCAAAATCATGCAGAGTTATAGATGATACACATGAAGCTGCTTTCAACATTCCACTCCTGATGCTTTCCCCACTATATTTATCTGAGGGGAGAAGGGAGTGAGAAGACAGCTGTGCCTTAGGCATTAAGAATGATGAGAGTACAGCTTTCTAGATTTAGTACAATAAATGGCAAAGCATGGTATATTCCCTGCTTCATTCTGCAGAATGAACTATTCAAAAGATAATAATGAACTTTGCATCATCTAGAGGACTCAATTGTGCCTTCTGCCTGCTTCCCTCATCTCAGCCATCTAAAACACTCCTGAATCCAGGAGCATGAGTGAAACCAGCAACTAAAATGCACCCAGGAAGTCAGAAATCACTGGATCATTCAGGTGTAGAAAAGCATTTTAGATTTGAAAACAAAGGATGTGAAAAGAACAAACAAGGAAACCCTCCAAGGACTGAGATTAAAGTCAGAAGCAAATACAGGATGTCTTAAGACAAGTTCATTGATTGTGAAAGGGAAAAAAAAAATCCAAACTCAACACACAATTCTAGACAATACTAGACAGAAATTGTCTATTCTTTCATCCACCTTCCAACTTTCCCTCTCCTCAACTTACTCATTCACCTCTCTGCAACTTACCCTCCCCTAAGGAATACCAGGAGGCAGCCCCTGAATTCTAATTGCATTTGCTATTCCACTAAATCCCATAGATCTAAATGGGCAAAATTAGCTGAATTCACCTATCAGGCATTCTCCACAGGACTGGAGGAGAAGGCACCTGAAGCTGTAAGACGGCCTTTCTTTTGTTTACAGCTTTTAAATAATTCAGAGAGGAGCTGTCAAGTTGAATCTGCAAAGCTCCCTTGACTTTGGACTTGTGCTATCAGACTGCTTGCCTATTGTTTATAAAGACAAAAAGGAAAACGTTATGGGATCATATGTCTGCACGGGAGGGGAGTCAAGGACTAGGAGAACAAGGGCTGTCAGGACAGAAGTCATAAAAAATACAGATGGGAAAGCAAAAGTAGGCAGTAGGTGAAATACAGATGTACCAGCAAAGCACCAAGAGCCAGTTGCCAGTTTGGTTGTGCTATAAATACACAATGCTTGCAGTTTCTTGTGGAATATGATGCCGTCCTTTAAAAAGGAAAACCCCAAATGCAAATGGTAACTTTAATTAGCAATTAAAAGCCCAACTTCCCAGCTATACAATTGCAGCTGCCTCTCCCAGATCTGTCTCACTTCTGCAAACCCATGACAGCTGTCAGGCAGAGGGCCAGCACTTAATAATCATTCCCAAACCTCAGACAGCACAATTCCATCCTTCCTTTCTTTTTTTTCTGGGCTCTTTGGGCAGACAAAGATTTACTAGGTTCTACCTGGGGACACCAGCAAACCACAGGTGATGGCCCCTGGCATCCCAGGGAGTTCATACATTTCAAGGTGCCTTTTAGAATTTATTTTTAAGCGACTCTGTGGCATGCACAGTTCTGATGGGGTTTTGCAGAGTCATTTTCAATCAAAGCTGCAAACCTGACTTTAAAGCAAATGACTGTTTCTTGAAGCAGCAAGAATGGAGAGGGGAGGGAAATCTCAGGACATGCAGCCTGCTCCACTCAAGCACATCCCTCCAACCAGAATGCAATCACCTCTACAGCCAGTTTGCTAAATCTAAAAAGAACTTTTAAAAAAGAGCATTTAAATACAAAACCCAATAACTATGATTACAGTCTTGCTCTAAGCTACTGAGCTGGATTAACACTTGGCAATTATCCTTAGCTGTGGATGCTGCAAACAAAATCCTGCCCAAGGGCTGTCCCCACGTGGTGGGACATGGCAGCTGAGGATGCTGCAGGAGCTCTCCCATTGCAGGATAACATGTGTGTAAGGAGGGGAACGATCTGATTTAGCTGGCTGCCCTAAAGCAGACAGAGACCTCCACTTTGCTCTAGGAAGACTGCAACAGTGGACAAAAAAATATTTCTTTTGCCCATGACCGGTCCCAAGTGGTCCCAGCAGCTTCCAGTCCCAGGAAATGTCATGATTACACCAGCCTTTTATACACTGTCTTTTATCCTGGGCTCCTGACTGTATCAAATCCTAAATGAAACATGATGTAAGGCATGCAAATAAGCCAAAGAAGAGAGGATTCACATAATAGGAAAATATCATTATGTGGAAAAGTTTAACTCCGAAGGTCAAAATCATTCTAACCAGAAGAAGAGATGCTGCATGGGGCACACTCACATGCCCCAAAGCCTTAAATGTGGCACTGACAGTGCCTTTCTTACTCAGTGACTGCCAGCCAACAGCACAGCCTGGAGCTGCAGTGCCATTAATAATTCCCTAAATTTCTTGGCCTTGAATAGACTCCTAAACTCCAGGGAACAGCTTGCCAATGTATTGCCTGCAAGAGTCCCTACAGCAAGATGCTGCTTCACCACTCCCTGACCCCATCACTTTTTCTTAAAAATTATTTTAAATGAGGTCTATGCATCTGAAATAAGCAATGCCAGCTCCCAAACTTTACTGGTAAAAGTCTGCACTCAGGTAAGAGCCCTGAAAGGAACACAGAGGCTGTCGAGTTTCCATGTCCCAGCCTGGAAATCCTGGAGTTAGCTGCTTCCCCCCATGCTCTCTCCTTGCCCTCAAAGAGCAAAATCCAGTTGATATCATAACTCCATTCCAGGCTGTAACTGGAGATTTAGGATGACCTTACAGGCATACACACTTCCTGGTAGAATGCAAGAGGTTAAAAGAGACAGTAATTTCTGAAAGCATGTTGTTGTTGGGGCAAGCAGCAAAGGGGAGTAGGGGATCACGCTGTGGCTCTGCTGCCCAGAGCTGGAGCTTGTCCTCCCCTGGGTTCTCAAAGAGGAATCAAAGCTGCATTAAGGAACTTCATCCATCAATCCATCCTGGACAAGCCTAGGAGCAGCTCAGTCTATATCAGAACTTAAAGCCAACAGAGGCTTTTGCAAGTTGAGTGAGCTTTTTTACTGCATACCAAAGTAATTTCTAGCTAATACTCAAAACAGATTTAACCCATTCTGTACTACACCTCCTAACAACTTTATTCCAAAAGCCAGAAAGCATTTCACTTTCTAATGAGCCAGCAAATGAGTAAAAGCATCTCTCTTTGTATAATGTACTCACAAGCAACTCTCTCATGCTTGTGATTTCTCAGCACTGTGAGGCTGAAGTGAGATCTGGGTAATGTTCTACATCACTGTTTAAGAGCAATTCAATCATCTTTGTTCTGGATTAAGTCTTGCTCCTGATTAAATTTAACAGAGCAATGAATAGGAAATCCATGACTTGGGAAGTAGGCAGATTTTATCTTTAAACCCAATTCACAAGTAAAATCATCTCTCTCACAATAGATAATTCTGCTAGTGTTCAAGTTATTTTCACACAGTGGCTATAAAAAAATTATCTCTAGATATCTGAAATGGAAATGACTATTTTTAATGCTCCCTGTCACTCTGAATACATGCTAAGACTAACAATACTGCATCTAAAAGAAGAGCTCAACAATCACGAAATCCATTAAGCTACCAATGACTAATAGAAAAAAAAAGAAGTTGAAAAAGACTCAAGTATATAACGAAAAGAATTACCTACTGGGATTACAGGAGTGAACAAAACCCCTTGTGTTGCACTACAGTACTTCTGATTTTCTAAAACCCTTCAGCTACATAAACATTAGAATACAAACCCCACCTTTGCTGACAAAGGGTGAGGGAAGACAAACACTTCTGGCATTTGATTTTTTTTTTTTTTGCTAATCTCCTCCATCCTCCCTTGATTTTAGATATTCTTTCTGAAGAGTTGCTGCTGTTGACTCATTCCTCAACAGACACCACAGAGCAGAAGCACGTGGTAGGTACTCTGCTTTTCTCTGAGCCTGATGATGCTTAAAACATTCCAGAGCAGAGATGGTGAGAAATACAGGACAATATACAGGGGACATAAGAAAATAAAAATTATTGTCCTCTGTCAGGACTTCACAACCTATTTCTTATCACAGCAAACTTGCAGGCAGGGCTATGAACATCAGTAGCAAAGCTCCCACAAAGAGCTCATGATCATGTCCTGCTCTACCTAAACCATCCAAGAAGAGATACAGGATTGTATAATGAAATGGCCTCTAAAATAAACAAAGCCACACACACAGCACATACACAGTAAGGGTTTGTGGGGATAAGGAGAGACAGAGACACTGGCATTTGGTGTCACATTCATTACTTCATTAACTTTGGTATCTGATGAGCTGGGCTCAAATTTCACATTCATGTGTTACCTGAAATCAATACAGAAGCCCCAGCCTGACTGAAAACACATTATAAACCTACTTGAAATCTGTTTGCAAAGGAAAACAGCTGAAACTTCATAAACCTGTACGAGAATGAGTTTTCTTAACTCCCCATCTCATTCCAGAATGGATAATTCACAGCTTCACAATGAATAGCAAAATCTAAAAATTTACTGTTGGGCTGAAAAAGAGACTTCCTTGTCTTTGCTGCCGTGCTCAGACATCTCTGCTGTTCAGGGAAAACCAAAGGGAATTATGAGAGGAAGAGGAGGGGTGGCTACAGAGGGTGGCCAGGAGGCACAGAAAGGGTCTGAGTTCACATTCAGGATATGCTGGGAGACCTGTGGACAAATTTCATCCCTTCACCTGGAACAGTACATCCAGCAAACATTTATCGATAAGCAATCTCCAAAGCAGTATCTTTCTTAAACTTCTGAGCCTTTGTTTACTTTTGGAATGCTAAATATATATATATATATATCTTCTTAAGTTTTGAAACAAAGAAAATGCCCAAGCTCCCAATGCTGCCTGCTGCCTGCTGTAACAGCAGAAGAAAAGTTGCTAAATCCTGTTCCACTTCCAATTTCCCCACAACCACTTCTTTTTTTATGCATTTCCCAACAATCTGAATTTCTTCTGTTGCATTGTCAAGCAAAGCATGAACCTGGGAAAAACAGAAAGCCAACAGCAAGCTGAATCCTTTTGTATTAAATTAGGACATTTGTATTTCACTTTCACTAATTTTCTCTCTTTTTTTTCTTACTCCTGCTGGCCCAAAGTTATCTTTTCAAATGCTGGAGCTAATGTGCCAGTTGTGAAGCAAGACATGCAGAGAAGAACTATTAACCTATTTTAATCAGGGATAGGTCACTCTAAACAAATCAAGATCTCCCCCAAGCACACACTCTCCAGACCAGAGCAGCTTGCTGTTACTTAGTATTTGCAGAAACTTGGCCAGAGCAATCTGCTTTGTAGAAGGTCTTTCTTGGAAGGAAAAAAGGCAGCAAGGTCTCAATTGATCAACCTAGAAACTAGGAGAAAGAATCATGTGTGCCTGATTAACATGAGGATTCTTGGCTGGTGATGCTGAGCCTCTGCCAGTGTGGGTCATGAGGAGGGACACAGCTTCTCCTGCTCCCACTGCAGTTTATTTATGTGCTACCTGCAGATTACAGGTAAAAGGAACTTTTATTTATTTATTTAATGGATCAGAATCAAACTTTCTTCCCAGTATATGTAATATTACTTATCTTCCCTCCAGTATCTCTCATTATTATAAATACTTGGGGAACAATGCTCTGCCTCATCTGCAGCTCCTCAGGCTGCCCCAGCTACACCTCTCTGCTTAACTTAATATTCACTTCAGACATACTAAAGTAAAACTAAAAAATCCAGTATTGCACCAAACAGCTCACTTCTCTTCAGCTTTAGCAACTACATAAGCATTTTTGAAGTGATTATGACATACAATGCCATAAGAGACATAATTATTTAAAGCAGCACTTCCCTCACAGAATTCAAAACACCGAACGCCCATCAGCTGCACAACCCCAAATTTAACAGTGCCATTTCTGTCAAAAAAGGCACTCATTACATTACTAAACATAACTTTCCTGTCATACTGGCTTTCTCTTCCTTAGAAAAGACTGATTATTATAATTCTGTGTGTAACCTATATAAAATAATTATGTCTCCTAATCACATATCAGGTAGTTTCAAATCAGACACAAGATTGCCTTCAAAGGAGGGACCATTTTCACTCCATGCACATACCTAGCTCATCTAGTATAAGCTAGAACTAGAGCAGAACACTACCAAAAGAAATTTAAACATATTTAAAGGATACAAACCTGTGTTGCTGCTAGAAAACCCCTCTGAGCAGTTGTTTTCTGCAAGCCTTTATTCTTGCTTTATTAACATGCAACACAACTGGCACTAAGCTGGTCACAAATTAGTGGATATCAAAAGGTTTTGGGGTTTTGTTACTGTCAACAGAAGGGCAGAGGGCACACAAAAAACTTCAGAATGGATACCCAAAGTGAAGCAGTAGCTCTATTAATGCACAGATGTACATAAAGTAAAGCTTTTGCAAAGAAAACCACCTATGCATAAATGCTCCTACTTCCAATTCACCCAGAGGTTAAATTATCTGATCAAAATCTTGTGCTGGAAAGGAAAAAAATCCGTTCATATTTTTTCCACTTCATTTAGACTGTGTAAAACATTAAATTCTGTCATTAAAATTGCTTAATTAGGAGTGCTAGAGCAAAAGGTTGATGCAACTCATGAATTGTAACTGCTGAATGGTGGTGGCCTGGCAGCACTTGCCATAGATATTAGCACTGAAGAATGGGGAAAAGAAAAAAGAAAAACACAGATATTAGCACTGAAGAATGGGGAAAAGAAAAAAGAAAAACACAATATTGCAAAGTTGGTTTGACTTTAATTGAAGCAGTGTCCCTTGTTAGAGGGAATGAGGTTATAAACCAAATTCCAACAGCACTGACAGCAGACCACCACCCTTGTGGGACAATTCTGCATCTGCACAGAAGCTGGCTTCAAAGGTAGTGTTTAGCTCAGTGTAAAACCTACCTCATTCTTGCTTTGCTCTTGCTGCTCTGAAACCAAAGTCCTGCTTTAGTGCTGGGACACACAGCTCTACCCCTGCAGCTCCTGCCTTTAATGCCCCCCTTCATCTGCTCTGCAGCACACCAAATACTGCCCGACTGATATCAGCTCCCAGCACTCAACCTCATCTCACTGGCACTTTGTGCCAGCCAGGGACTTCAGCAGATGGCACTTCACACAGCAAACAGCCAGCATGAGCCTAGCAGTGCAAAGTAAAGCAAAGGCTGCTCATGCAGGAGATGCTCTGACTCAGAGGAAATCAGCTTTATTGAGAGCTTGACATCAGGCAATATTGGCTCAGTACCTACAGAACTTGCCAGGATCCTGCTGTGACCTAGTGCTTTCAGGGGGCTCTGCTCCAGGAGACTACACAGAATATACATTAGATACACTGGGTCCAGAGGAGGCCACTGAGCTGATTACAGGGGTGGAACACTTCTCCTCTGAGGACAGCTGGGGGTTTTCAGCCTGGAGAAGAGAAGGCTCCAGGAAGACTTTACTGCAGCCTTCCAGTATTCAAAAGGAACCTATAAGAAAGATGGGGACAAACCTTTTAGTAGGGTCTGTTGCAACAGAACAAGGGTAAACGGTTTTAAATTGAAAGAGGGTCAATTAAGAACAGATGTAATGAAGAAATTTCTTTATAATGAGGGTGTCCTGAGACATGGTGGAAGCCCCATCCCTGGGAATGTTCAAGGCCTGGTTGGATGGGACTTTGAGCAAAGAGGTACAGGTTTACTGCAGGGGGTTGGACTAGATGGTCTCTCAATGTGCCTTCCAACCCAAACCACTCCATGATTCTGTGATTATAAGGCCTCCTAAAAATACTAGGAATGAGCCTTCTTCCCCAAAGGGTAAGAGCTGTAGGAGGGCAGAGACAGAACATCTGCCACCTGTAGTTCCCACAGCAGCTGAAATGCCATGAGACAAAAGCACAATGCTAACTAAGACAAGGCATGCTAACAGAGAAGTGTACACTTCATGATAAATAGCTTTCCAGGCATCATTTGAAACCCCTCCAAACCTTACAACGGCCTAATCAGTTATTTAATCAGTGGCTTTACAGCCCAATAGGGCACATATAAGGGAGCCAACTGATGAGAGTGGTTGGAAAGGGAATACAGCTGTCCAATCATTTAATTCTAAAAGTAAGTGCTCCCTGAATATGAACCTGCACTTTTTTTTTTCTCTCCACCCCAGTATAAGTAAGACAAATAATTCTCTTTGAAGTTGTGCTGTTTGGGACATAGCTTATGTAAGTGCCACATGCTGCACTTGCAACATTATGGTTCAGTAGCAAGCTGAGGATGGAGCTGGGAATGAAGTCTAGGTTCCATGTGAATTCTTGACTTCAGTTCATCTGTTACAAAACTGATACTTGAATAAAGACCTGATAGTTTCTAAAGCAGCTGAGTGCCCATAGGAGAAAAACATCCACTTACACGTTTAACAACAGCTACAGAGAGACTTCTTTGCATCCCCAGCTCACCATGTGTAACACAGCAATATGATTTGCAATTGCATTGGGATGCTCTCATTTTATAAAGCCTAGGAAACAGCAAGAGCCTGCTCACACCTCTGCTTGCACCAGCAATGATCTGCAATCCATTATCTCTACAGCTGTACCACTGGGATCAGCTACAGGAATGGTAATGTCAGCAGCGCTCAGTGATGTTGGCCACTCAGTCATGCACTCAGTCTAGGCAAGATGACTCCAGTAAGAAGGACCTCAGATGTATCTACAGCACACTCTACTCCTCTTGGCATTAGAAGAGATGCACTGGGGTGAGCAAATATCATCTGTAAAAGTCTGAAAGAGTAAATACTGTTTTCATTCAGGAAATATGGACTTTCATCCGCCTTCAATTCAAGACAACATTGACCCTGTGGCAATTTTCTGTGATTATGCAAGGAAAAAAAAAAAGCCTCACCTTGCAGAAGGAGAGAAACTGAGTTTGCAAATGTAAAGCTAAAACCAACAAAGAAGAAAAACCTGAGCAATGATCTGCAATCCATTATCTCTACAGCTGTACCACTGGGATCAGCTACAGGAATGGTAATGTCAGCAGCGCTCAGTGATGTTGGCCACTCAGTCATGCACTCAGTCTAGGCAAGATGACTCCAGTAAGAAGGACCTCAGATGTATCTACAGCACACTCTACTCCTCTTGGCATTAGAAGAGATGCACTGGGGTGAGCAAATATCATCTGTAAAAGTCTGAAAGAGTAAATACTGTTTTCATTCAGGAAATATGGACTTTCATCCGCCTTCAATTCAAGACAACATTGACCCTGTGGCAATTTTCTGTGATTATGCAAGGAAAAAAAAAAAGCCTCACCTTGCAGAAGGAGAGAAACTGAGTTTGCAAATGTAAAGCTAAAACCAACAAAGAAGAAAAACCTGAGCCACCTACATTTCTTGAAGAAGCTATTCTTAAAATAGAAGCTACAATGATATCAGAGTGCTGCAGTACCACAGGGGACCTGAACTTGAGAGATGAGCAGAAGTGCCAGACTCAGCCCTTGCGTCCTCAGCAGTGGCATGGACAGCTGCTCTGCATCCAGGAAAGGAGGAGTTAGCACAGCTCCTGACACACCAGCCACCTGCTGCTGTGCCACCTTGAGCCTGAAACAGCAACAGAAATGGTGCAACACACTTGTTTTCCCCCCAAATACACTAGGCAGGAGGAGCACAGTGGACAGAGGCTGAGTTTTCAGGGAATCTCCTGGCTCCCTTCACTGTGGTCATGTCCTCAACTGGGAGGAAGCTCAGAGGGTATCCTGCAACCAGGGAGAAGATAGGAAGGAAAGAACATTTACCAGTATTTTTCTTCTTCTACAGAACACTCAAAATTAAACACTTCCTCATGAAGCTGGTCATTTGCATAATTACATTATCAAGATGGTCTTTCACATGGATTGCAGTGTCAACAGACTGAGGTGTCAATACAGTGCACAGACTTTTAATAATAGAATATGATTTTGTTTTTCTCCATAAATTTCTCCACACTTGGCCACAAGTTTTTGACACACATAGGTTTTTGACAAGGAATAAGATATTGTCAGTCACCTTAGTATTTTCTAATTCATTCTCCTTAGCCACAGAAAAAATAGAGCCCAAACCAGAGCATCTGAAGAGCTATGGATATGAAAGGATATGACCATGTTCAGAGCAAAGGATCATACATAGCTTGTGACATCTTTTATCTGCAAGTAGAAATTATTCTGCATAAGAAAATAGTTTTCAAGCAGCACATAAACCAATATATACAGTGTGTGCTAGTACACATAACTAATATGCTAAAATCTGAGGGGGGAAAAAATCAAGCATGACACATCTTCTGATGTTCTGGGTCCCATTTGGTTTTCAAGAAAATTTTAGATTTTCAAATGAGTAAGGGAGCAATAGACATGAAAAAGGTAGGATGGAAGAGAAATCAAATACATTTACTACCTAAGGAAAGAGCAAAATAAAAGTCAAAGAAAACTGTGTTTAAAGCATTGCCAATGACCAGAGAGCAGAGGGCATGTCAAGAGGAGTGGGAAGCCATCACACAGACAGCTGTGAGCACTGCAGCATGCAGGCTATGGGGATTAGACACCTTTCCAAGGAAGGAGAGACCTTTGAAGATTTTCAGGTGGGGGAGGAAAAACTAGTAGAATAAACCTGATCAAAGCCACATCTTGCTTTTTTAAGAAGCTGATCCTTCTCAGCCTTCCATAAACTGCTCTGAGTTTCAAGCACAAGAATGAAGATGAAGATCTCTGTGTTTCCAGCATGAAGAAGTGGTGTGGGACAGCACTGGAGGATAACCTGCAAGGATTCTAGCTTGGGAAATGCTGCACACAAATGCCACAGGCTAGTCCTTGGTCTAGGAAAGAAAGGAGGAGTCAGAAACCAGCAGATGCTGTTCCAGAAAATACCACAGCAGGGACAAGGCAAGGGACAGCTGGGGTCTGATCACTCCAGGCAGGCATTTATCTCCTAAGCTTTTGGGTTCTACCTAGGTATTTCCTGACATCTGAACAGGTAAGTTGAGGATGTTGTGAAACTAAAACACCACTGAGTTGAAGCTGGAAGTCAAAATTCTCACCAATTTTGAGATTTTAAAAATTCAGCAGCAAAGAGAGACAATGAAGTTTCAAGTGCTTCTTGTTTTCCCCCCAAAATCCTGTTGGAATTTGTACTTCAAGCTACAAGAGGTATAGTTACAGCTGATACAAGTTACTTAAGAATGACACTGAATTACCATTCAGTTACTTGGGAATGACAAAGGAGGTTTCATTTTTAATGTTCATAAGTCACCCAAATTAATTAGCGCTTTAAAGTGGCAATGAATCATTTCCTGAAATAATTTGTATTGGCTAAATTAATTCCTGTGAAGGGAGCCAATTTGCTGATTGTAAATTATAAGAGCCCCTGACTAGCTCCTGTGTACACTGTGTACCATTTATAAGACTACTGGGAAACAAAGGATGGCTACTTTTCATCAGTGAACAAGACTGCAGCCCTATTAAGTGACTAACTTACAGTGCTACAATTACAGGTTTCTATTTAAAGAATCCAAGCCAGATATCATTAAGAAACAAAGCTGGATGTTCAGAAGAATGGAAAACTGAACAGAAGAAAAGCTTGTTTTTTGAAAAGGTGCACCAAAAACCTTTTTGAAGGGAATATTTCACCCTCTTAGATTAACAAAGAGAAGTTTAGACACGTGAGGCTAATTATGAATACACTTCCACCACGGGGCAATGCCCAAAGCCAACCTGAAGCCTGGAGTTCCAGAGCTGCCTTCTCTTACCCATGGTTAGATGACTGTTTTGAGACCCCCATAAATTTAAATTACTTTTGAGGAGTGATGAAATGAGAAAACACATCCATGGGTTTCTACTCAGGTGGAAGAGATGCTTTCTTACCACTGGCAGCTTTCCTCCCAGGAGAATTCTTGCACTCATCCAGTACATCCCACCACCCACCCACCTCTGGTTAAAGACAGTAGCACTCTTCTTAATGGATCCCCCTTCTTTACTCCTCCAAAAGCAAAAAAATGTACATAATGCTTTACCTAAGCTAATTTGCATGGCTTTCTCCTGTTCTTATCTGCATCTCCTCACTGGTATCAAAGCCTTGACATTTCTGCTTGTGAAATCCTTCCCTGGTAACCTGCTTATCAGCAGTAATGAATACTTGTGCAAACAGGTACAAAATTAAATGGCTTCTTTACAGTGATTATGATAGATTGAGCCATGCTTAATCTACATAATCAAATTGCTTCTGTGTTCAGCTGTAATACCTTTTTGCTGTCCTGGGAGCAGGTTCAGCCTTGGCTTCTCTTTCAACAGTTGCTTTCTGAGAAACACTAACCACGCCTGGGAAAAGGGCTACTTTAGGTGCAATCATTTAACACAGCATGTTTGAGGTACATA
>NW_005054560.1:402736-420645 GCF_000277835.1 Geospiza fortis | reverse complement strand
AAAAAATCCTGTAGGACACATAAGGGAAAGCAAAGCACAAACCCATCTCCTCCAGCTATGATCCACATACCCAGATGTAATTGCAGTGACCCTTCTAAGAGAGATGGCATCTCTACTCACTTAAATGCACTGAGCTACTACCGCTACTATAATTTCCTTTCCCTATGCAAGTGTCTCCCTGTATTCAAGAGCATTCCCTGTTTACATGCTGCTAAAACAGAAGACTTGTTTTCAGTCTCAAGACCAGATTCTTGATTCAAATCAAGCTGGTTGAAATGGACAGCATGGGTATATCCTAAAATCCTAGACTTGGGAAATTAAAGGATTTAGTCCAGAGAACGTTCTGAAAAGCATTCCCAAGTCTAAATCATGTTTATTAAATCATTTAGCCAAAAGAATTCTGAAGCTTTCTCTTCTTTTAAATAGTGATCAACTGTTAGTATAAAACAAGAAGGGAGAAATGTTTTTCCCCACAAACAATAAGTAGGTGCTATTTTAAAAATATCCAACAGCCTACTTGCCTTTGTCCAAAACACAGCACTGCAAGAATCAGGTTTGCTTCATGGTCAGCCTGCTGGGAGGCTTTTCATTTGCTTGTTTTTTTTTCAAAGAGCCTAACAGAACAAGTAGCCTACAAGCTAGTGCTTATTTCTAAACACTTTTATAAATTGAAAAGTGAGTAAACCTGGTGCAAGATGCTAATAAGCACTCAGAGAGAACAATTTTTCTTCCTTATGGCTTTGATATAGGTAAAAAGAAGGTGCTGCTGGACCTTTGAGTCAGAAAGGTGACAGCTCCAATAAAAAAGGCCTCTGCATCTTTGTAAGTAAAGAAAAATCAATGCAGAAGGGAAAGGAATAAAAAGATGGGTTCTGGCAAGGGCCACTAGCACAGCTTGACTTAGGCTCAGGAGGAAGTAAAAGCCTGAATTACATAAAAATAGATTTTAAAGAAAGAATCAATGACATTTAATCTGAAAGTTTTAGTTAAGTTTTAATTAGGATCTGAGATTTTGCACTTAAGTGCATGAAGTGAAGGAGTACATGTACTCATGCTTCCCAAGATAACTGACAGATCTGAAACTTACTCATCTCATCTCAAAAGGTTAATTAAAAAACAATCCTTGACAGCAACACTGTATGGAAACTGAGAGTCAGCTCCACTGGGGAGCCCTGGGGAAAGGCTGTGCTGGCATCTCCCACCCTTCAGGGACAAACTGAAGATGCTGCCCTGTGACCACAGCATGGAGATGAGCAAGATGCTTTCAAGCAGCCCAGCAAGAAATGGAGAAGAGTGTGCCCACAGCACTGTAAAACTTGCTCACTGTGCTGCCTTGTGGATCTGGGGCAGCTTTCCCAGCCTGTGCTGGGGCTCTGCATGGCTGCTGGCCTGGAGCTGCTCCCACACACACAGTCCTGCAGCAGAGCAGGTGGGATCACAGCCAGCACTGAGAGGTACGTGTGCTAACTCTTACAACAAGACAGAGTGGCTCACCCAGGATCAAAATTGTAATTAAGCTGAAAATAGGCTGTGGGTTCCCCAAATCTGACAGATGCTGACAGCATTTTGAGGCACAGGACTTCTATGGTTCAGCCCAGTATCAGAAAATAAAACCCCAGCTTTCAGGGAAGCCTGTATATGCAAAGCTCATTTGAAAAAAAAAATCATGGCAAATTGAAGAAACATTATCAAAATGAAGAATAGGAGAGTTTCATCATTTGAGTAAGATTTTGTGGACATAACTGAACTTTGGCTGTGCAGTAATTTAATTTCCTAAGAACATGAGCAAAGTCTCAATTAGGTCAGAGAGGACTGCTGCAGCAGTAGAAGAGAAGAGGAATGTGCAGCTGGATCAGTGAAAAGATATGGTGCAAGTAAACACTGAGACCTCTTGGCAGAAGCAAGTGAGACTGCTTGTTTGGTATGTACCACAGGCAGAGGCAAAAAGCACCTGCAGGCAGCTTTTTGCTGCTCTCTTTAAAAGCTAGCCAGGTAGTGTGGCTGCCACAGGAGAAACAGGTTCATTTAGAAGCAAGCCCAGAGAAAAGAAGACAAATGCTAGAGAAAAAAAAGACCAGAACAGCAATGGATTCTGAATGCTGCTTAATGGAGTGAAGCCTGAACATTATTTGGTGTGATCTTGACGGGCCTGATTTAACTATTACATTTTTGTATGGTATTTTTCATCCTGATGATGAAGAATTGTTTCACAGCCCTTGGTGACAGCTTAGAAGTTTCTCAGCCACTTAAGCAGAAGGTCTATCAGAGCACATTTATCAGAGAAAAGACTGCTGAGGAGTGGACAGCAACAGACATAACCCCAGGGGTGAGACATCTCTGCTTTTGCCTCTAGAAGAGATACCCAGAAAAGCAGTGGGCAAGACAATCCAAGCACCAAAGCGAAGGCAGCTCAAGGAAGGGCATTTCTGGACACACAGGTTCCCAGAGCATGTTTTTATCCAGCAGGAAGACAAATTAGCAAACTTACAACAGCTACTCTTCACCTGAGACGTGTATACCAAGCCCTACAAAATCCCCAGCCAGAAAGAAGCTGGTGATCCTACATCACTGATTCTAATGCCTCCGTTCAAACCACAGCAGCCCACTTCTTCCTTTTAAACACAAGGAGCAGTTCCAGACACGGGTTTATTTTGATTTTGACTCAGAAGTGTCCATCTGAAGTGAATTTAGGTCAGTGACAACTGAATCACAGTTGTTGGGCTAGTGTCTACACATGCAGAAAGGAGATTGGTAGACACTGTCTTTGTGAATAGGACATCTCAGGACACCAATTATGCAACATTTCACTTCATCTACTTGGAAGACTGCATTTAAGATCAACTCCTTTTTGCCCCCTCCCAACAGGCCTCTTTTAAGTATCTGATCTGCAAACCTTGTACATACAAGAGTTACTTGCTCCATGTTTTTAATGCAAGCTTTTTAAGAGCACCCTGAATTCAAAAGCAGCATTCTGAAAGGCCACACTCACAGAAGCTGCATCAGGTCTGCCTGCCACATTAGTACACATGCTAGGGATGTGAATTCAGTGCCACTGGAACAGGCACTTTACATATCTACTCATCTAAACACAAAGGCTGTGTTCCAATGAGCAAACCCAGAGAGACACAGGAACATTGAGACAAGGCTTCACAATGAGTATCTGCAACAAAACCCCCACTAATGTACCCACAAAAAGTGCCAGAAATACAATGCTGCTTTTGGGATTTCAGATACCATACAGAGGAATTCAAACAACCAGGTGGAAGAGCTAAAATCACAGCAGTGTCTTCTCCCCCAGCATTTCAGTTACCCTGCAAATCACCAAGGTTCTCACAACGACCTACAAGTATCCTTACTTCTCCCATGAATAGGAAAATACCAAGCCCAACAAACCCTCAGCAAGGTTATTTTGTGAGAAAGCAGGAGGCATTTCTTCTGCAGCCAAGCAGAAAGCTCACCCCATCTGGAAGTGCCCTCCAGCACACGGCGCTCACAAACTCATTGGTGTCATCTTCTTTCCGATCCTTGTCCAGAACACTTTTGACTGTATCAAACTTGAATGTCAGCAGTGTCTTTGAGAGGCCCTTATAGTATAAGTAAAGGGAATTATTTTCACTTCCTAGAAATAAAAAATACAAGTATACAAGATCAGGTTTGGTAAAGACAAACACAAATAAGGGTTCTTAGCTCTTAAGAGGTTCTTAGTTCTTTCATTGCTTAAAATAAGCAGAAAAAAGGGTTCTTAGCTCTTTCACTGCTTAAAACAAGCCCAGACATTTCCTTGTAGTTATCATTGTGCTCATGGTGCCCTGGCAGCTAGAAGTGCTCCACACAAACTTCCATCACACTTAATAATAGGACATGGTTTTATTATAAGACAATTGCAGTGTGCAGCACACCTGCAAAACACACAGGATTCCAAGAACCCTCCACAAACTCCTCAAGGCAAAGCATTTTGGGCAGAGCATCTGCACCACCACACGAATCACTGCTACATCCAGCCTGCTCAGAGCCACAGCTCAAAGGCAGGTAGCATTATCAAAGTTTTGCCTGCCATAATCAAGTATGACAACTTGGTCTGTGGAGGCTTAAGCAAGGGAGACCAGACTGTACAGGCTTTATTTAGAAATCCATCCCAATTTCTGCCTTGCAAGCTGCACAGCAATCAGAGAACACATGAGCTAAGGTCCTCCCTTCAGTGCTGGCACAGCTGTCCTGCTCATCCCACAGCTATCAGCCTGTCACTGCCTTCCCAGCAAGAGCTGTGGATTTACAGAGCTTTACAGATTTTAAGCAGTGAAAGGACAGAACAGCCAAAGGGGTAACTAATGATTCAGCCTTCTAAGGAGCTGTTTGCAATGTGGGCACTCTTCACTTCACCATGCAGAATGCCATACTAAGTGACAACTACTGGATCCTCACGTGGCCCAGGCTACTGGTGGTGCATAAAGATGTGCCAATTGTTGATCCTGAAATACATAAATTATATCAGCAGCACTGACATTAGTAGTTCATTTTGATGACAGCAAGCTTGAATCATCATGCACAAACAACTCATCTGTGACAGAAGAAAACCATCTACAGATCCCCTTAGGTCAGGACTGCCAATGCCATTCCCTGGGAGGGGAAGGAGTGTGGAAATTCAGAAAAATAGCACAAGTGGTGGTGTGCTTTGCTACTGGTGAGGCCCCAGCTCTGAGGAACGCTGTTAGCACACCAGGGTGGCTGCTCTACTCACCACAGGCAATGTAGTCTCCGTTGGACGCCAGCCCCACAAAGTTCTTCTCGTTGATGTGACCCTTGAAGGAGCGCAGGCAGTGAGGCTTCCCCACGTTCCACAGCTTCAGCTGACTGTCTGTTGACCTGAAAACAACACTTAAATTTACCCTGCTGCCATATGGCAGGAACTCCTTCCTCCCTGGCCACCCTGCTCTTCAACGCTCCAATGACAATGTAAATGTAGGAAGCCTTAGTGCACAACAGGAGATTTATCCCACTTTCAATCATCTGCAGCTCAGCTTGAGCTCAGGAAGATATCACCTTATTTTAAAAGCCTGTCAAAACACATTACACGTTTGAATAAAAACTTCCCTGAAGTATTACTCTTGCTTTCTCCTATCAATTGCAGAGCCCTCCTCTGAACTGCACGGCCTCTGGGCTATCACTGCCTCCTCCAGATCCTCACAGATCCAAGACACACCAAAGTTATTTATATTTTAAACCTTTACAGCACAGATAAAATCTGTTTCCTTCTCTCTGCCAGCTGCAACTCTCATTCATGTCTTTCCAGGGCTTGAGTAGGAAGCAGTCTCCTCATTCCCCAGGTGCCCTGAAGCACATTCTCCTCCTCCTGCCCAATACCAAAGAGCAGCACAGAAAAATCCATGGGGGCTCAGAGTTGCTGTTAAAATTAAATCTGTTTTTCTCATGTGTAATCAAGACTGCATGGATACAGAACTCTAACTTCTACCTTTTTCACCTTGTCAGGGAAAGTTCAATATTACTATTCAAAATATAGAAAACATGTTTGGATTAAATCACAATCATTGTTTCCCATGATTCCCCAAAATGCAAATATACCTGCCTTCAAAACGTTTTTCTGTTTACTGTGAGAAAACATTTTGCCTTTGGGGTTACTAATCTGCTGCCTGGCAGATCTCAAATAGGAAGATCCCACATTTCCAAGAGATACAGGATTAACTTCTTCCCCCAAAGCTGAAGAGACATGAAGATAATCTCTCACTTCACAGGCATTATTTCCTAGCAATCCCAGCTTACATGGCTCTGGTGTTCTGGCACTCACTGAGATACACAGCTGGGGAACAAAGGGTGATAAGGTGGAACTGAAGCCCCATGAAGCCATTTTAAAGAAAGGGATAGTTCTGTTCTGATCCCCAAATTTGAAAGAGATTTGGAGCAGGACCTGTCAGCCTCCTGGGTGGGAGTGAGGGGAAGCAGGCCATGCTCCCCCACACAGGTCATGTCACCAACCTTGCTGCTCCCTGAATATTTAGAGCTGAAAGGAAAAAAACTCAAATCACACAACATCCGTCAAATATTACCAATGACGTAAGACATGAGCCCTGCACCAACGTCCCATTTACCTAAAAATATAGCACAAAAGAGGAGAGATGCACCTTGTGCTATCCTGCAAAAAAGCTTATCTCCGTCCTCAATGACAGCTGGAATGACAAAGGAGCGATAAGGGAGCTGCAGCAAGATTTATTAGGCAGTATTATTAGTTTGGATGAGGTCAGATCAGAAAGAAGGTATGAATTTTATCTGTAACACTGTGACTTAAGCAGGAGTGCATTCCTAATCCCAGGATGAGATGGGAGGCACAAAACAGAGCATTCAGCTTCTCTGCCTGGTGCTTGTTCTACATCTGTTCCTGCCCCGTACTGCTGCTCATTCTCCCTTCCCTTGTCCTTACTCTCAGAGGAACAGCTCACAGAAGGCAAAAAGGGGGATGCTCCTGCTTATTTTTTTGGCCCACAAGTACAGACAGGTGCTTTCTGTGCTATTAGGACAGGTGTATTTTTAAAATGCTGCTTTTAAAAGCTTCAGAGTTGCCTGGACACTAAACTTTTCTGCAGGCAGGAAAAAACCAGCAAAAGACTGATCCCTGGTCCACAAGCTGTCAGATTCCTATGACAGCTGCTGTTCTTAGCTTCCCATCAAGAAAACCTCAGACACACAGGCACCTAACCTCTGTATTTTACTGGCATACCTACTAGGTGTCTTAATTAAAATAAAAACACTGAAGTCTATTACTAATGGGAAGTTTTACTGTTTATGAATTCCCATCAAACTCTAGCTATGTTTATATTGTTTAGGATAAGCAAGCCATGAAAAAAGAAAGCTATTCACCCTTGAACTGCAAGGAGAGACAAAGGCCATTGATCCTGATGGTGTTACACTGGTGTTTCATATCATCTCCAAAAAAACATCTTGGATGTGCTGCTCTGTTAAATCTGTCTCTCTGTAAATCAGCACTGTAATCAATGTGTTGTGCTAAATACCAGGCAGTTCTGAACACCCCTGAGGTCAAAACCTATCTCTACAAGGCAAAGAAAATCAATGCAATCCATAAAACAGCTTTAGCTAGAAATTTAGAGAATCTGAATATACATATATTTTTTTCCTTAAATCAGTACTTGATTTTTGAGAATCACTACACTGCTGTTGCCTCTACTGAGTTTGCAAAAGGAAAGGCAGGAAAAATAATCTGCTCTGACATTTCTCCCTGCTCACACACCAGAAGGCAGGTGGACCCTTCAGTCAGTGCCCTCAGCCTGCTGCTGGCCTGTCCAAGTCTGACGGCTCTAACAGCTCAATCAATAACTCCTCTCAGAACTTTGGGAGATGCTTTCTCACAATGCTGGCCGAAGCAGAACAGGGCCATTCTGTCCTAAAACATCCCATAAACGATGCTCCATTTGATTATGGCTGTAAAACATTCCCAGCCTCCTCCTGTTTCTGTTAAACACTTTGTCTAACAAAGATTTGGTTCAAAGCATTAAATTTAATTTTCTCTGTGTTCCAGATATGAATTTGCAGCCTTATATAGAGTTATAATGTTAATAGAAGTAAGAAGAGAGAAGCTGATTAAATATAAACAGTACCAGAAGCCACCAGGGAATCCTCCATCATGCAGCTCAGCTCCCAGTAACTCCTTTGCAGCCTGAAAACACCTTAAAATGCTGTGTTTCACTGGGTAAAAACATGGGGCAGAACCAAGCTGGATAACCACTGGCTCAGCACAAGGCAGCCTCTGTGATCCATCCCTGCTGCCCTCAGGGGTTAGACATGAATGTGTTGAGATCCAGGATTCCCCTGCAGCCCCTCACCCTCCCCAGCAGGTAAGAGGGGTTCACCTCTGGTTTATTGAAGAGGCTTGTAGCCAGTCACTGCCAATTTTCCATAGGTGACCTAGTGAAAATTCATTCATTCCCATGTGATTGAAAACCTAACCAGAAGAGAGGCAGCCACATCTGGCCATGTAACTGAACAGAGGCTGGAGAATATTGCTCCTCAGGGCCTCCACAGCAGATCTTATGGTCTGCCCTGGCTGAAGAGCTGCTTGCTATTAGAGTCATGAAACACAGCTTCTCTTTGCCCACTTTCTAACCCAAATAGGACCTTCATAGAGCCGATAATAAATTACCAGAGAACAGATCAAACAGTCAGTCCTACTTGAGCTGCTTTCAGGCTGTGGCTAAACCTCCTCTTCAGACCATATACATAGCAGTGCTATTTGATCTCTTCTATCACTCATCAGTTGTGTTCTACTGCAGATTATTATCCCCAGGGCTCTGCCAGCAGCTTTCTCCATCACAGAGCCCTGGTCAGGAGCATCCTCAGTGCACACACACTGCCTGCCTTCTCAGCTCCCCGCCCAGCCACTCCAATTGCCATTTCCAGTTCCCAGCCTCCTTCTTTTCCTTCCTCAAGCTGTCCCCTCTTTGAAAACTGTTGAAGAACTCAAGGCTAAAAACTCAGTCTGCCTGCAAAGTCCACCTGCAGCTTCCCAAAGTAAGCACTTGGGCACGGGAGCCACATCTAGTTGTCTTCATATTCTTCTAAAACATTTTAGCTCCACAAAACAGAGCAGAGCCAAATGACACCACGAATGAATTTCTATTTTCGACTTGGAGAAAAGCAACGATCTGCCTCCCAAAAGCACAGCAGCCTGTGAGAGCAGCCACCCACACAGGTGAACTTGCTCAGCAGCTCTGAAGAGCACAGAGAAGCAAGGGCTGTACAGCTTTTAGCCTACGTAAGTATTCATGCAAGGCATCCCTGATGAAGGGGAGAGAGAATGATGATGAGGATTCCAGCTTATCTGAAGGCTAATGAATTACTTTATTATACTATACTATGTATATTGTATCTAAACCGAATCTGCCATGCACTCTTGCTCAGAACTGCACTCATCTCTGATTCTCTCTCCCGTGACAGTCTGACACACTCTCGGCTCTGATAGGCCAAGGCAACAAAACATCCTCACTTTGGATAAACAATCTTCATATTGTATTCTACTTTGGCACAACACGGGCACAGCAAGCGAGATAAGAATTGTGTTTTCCTTCTCCTCTGCTTGTCTCACAGCTTCTCTCTGTTCAGAGGGCACGTGGATACCACACATAAGAGGCAACACTTACGCAGAGACGATTTCTTCGCCGCTGACGAACTTTGCATAGGAGACGGCCTTGCGGTGCCCCTTGAACACCATGATGGGCTGCTTAGTGTTGCGCAGGTCGTAGTAGTGAACACAGTGATCTGCACACCAGGAGAAAAAGGAATTTACATTTTATCACTGACATATTTTATGAAAAGCCTTTCTCTAGGAGGATTTTTCTCCTGAGAAGCTAAGAAGCCTCAGAAAGAAATGTAAACAATAATTATCTGATGGCTGTGGAATGTGGTTTGGAGATGGTTTACCAACAGGTACATCTTTGGTTGGTTGCATGTGTGTCAGAACCCAGGAAATTCCTCTGGCTGCCCTGGAGGGCTCAAACCCCTGCCCAAGGGACTCAAAGAGCTTGGCACAGAGCACAAGACCTCTGTGCCTTTGATTTGGCCCTTGGAAAAAACAATTACCAACCTTTATATGAAGAATTACAAGTCAAGAGAGTTTAAGTAGAATGATAGTGAATTTATCACAGGATGAAAAATGGATTTTTGGGTTTTTTAGAATGGGGGTTCAGGAGGCAAGATGAAGGAATCTGGGCATGTCCAGCCTTTCTCCTTCTTCTTCCTAGCCTCCATCTTCTGGGTGATGTTGGCACTTTTAGATTGGTTAGAGTAGAAGCTCTCTGTCTAACATAGGTGATAGGTAATGGAAAGTTCTGGTAAATAATGTACACGTTGTTTTTAGTATAAAAAGACAATACCACCTCTGAAGGTGGGCAGTGTGCCTCAACCCAACCTGCCAGACAGAGCTCAGTGGGTCGGAGAAAGAATTTTATAGATAAGAAACAATAAACAACCTTCAGAAAGAGAACAGAAGAGCTCTGACTCCTTCTTCAACTGCTGGGCTGGGAAAAGAGGCTTTTGCATATCTCAGAGTCACTCTGACCAGCAGAGATTCTGAGACATGTGAATTGCTTTTAATTAATGGCCAATGACAGCCAGCTGTGTTGGACTCTGAGTCTGTCACGAGATTTTATTATTCATTCTTTTCTAGCCTTCTGATGAAATCCTTTCTTCTATTCTTTTAGTATAGTTTTAGAATATAATTTTCATATAATATAATTTCAATATAATTTCCATATAATATAATTATCATATAGTTTTCCTATAACATCATATCATAGATAGTATCGTATAATTTCATATCATATAGTATAATTTCATATCATATAGTATAATATAATTTCATATCATATAGTATAATATAATTTCATATAATATCGTATCATATAGTATCATAAAATAATAAATCAGCCTTCTGAAACACGGAGTCAAGATTCTCATCTCTTCCCTCGTCCTGGGGACCTTCAAACACCCCCACATTTAATCAGTTGGGAAGGATGCACAGGAATGATTACAACAAGAATCCTGCCTGCAGTTTCCAGATCTCACTTCAAGCCCTGTCTAGGATAAACAGTCTGCACTACAGCAAAAGAGGATTCCTAAAACAGCCCCAAAATTCGTTCTACAAGGGTCCATGCTCCCTTTCAAAGGGTCAGGAAAGCAAAGAGGTGCATTCACACGTGTGTGCCTGTACATGTGTCCTCCTGCAAACCCCATGACCCTGTTCAAGACAGCACCTAAAAGGACTCTCACCTCTTCTGCCTGCCTTCTCAGCTCCCTGCCCAGCCACTGCAATTGCCATTTCCAAAGCCCAGCCTCCTTTTCCTTCCTCAAGCTGTCCCCTCTTTGAAAACTGTTGAAGAACTCAAGGGTAAAAACTCAGTCTGCTACTTAAACTGGATTGTGGAAAAACAGGATTAAATTTGTCATGCTTGCTTTTGGATGGATAACCTTCCTACCTTTGCTTTTTGCTTCTCTCCTCTGACTTTATTACCAATCAATAAAGAATTAGCATTTCTGCTAATGAGGGAACAGACTAAATTCCAGTTCATTTTAAGATTTAATTCACAGATGTGCCCCAGTGCCACAACCATATGAAAGGGATCACACCAGAATTAGTGATAAGTTTGCTTTTCTGCACAGCCAAATGTCAATTCCCAAGAAACCAGAAAAACAAGAAGAGAAAACCTTATGAGACCCAAGCCCCAAACACCCCCACAGTGCTCCTTCCAGCTCAACAAGGTTAATAAGCTTCTTCCTTCCCAACTTTCAACCTTTAATGTTGAATTTCATTTATTACTCTTTGCTATTCTGGAAGCACAGGGAGGGAAGGCCACACACATGGAAACCAAGCTGGACATCTCTCTCACTGAGCAACTTTCAGCCAGACATCAGCTGAAATCTGCTCTGACCCTCCTCCTACTGAAATCATGTCCCACTGGTGGAAGCTGATCACAAAGACTACATAGAAATGAATTTAAAAGCCAATAGCTACAGCTATTTTTGTATTTGCACAGCATTTCAAAGCTGGTGTTGTCCTCTGCACAACTGAGAGACCTGCTGTCTCAAAATCCCGGGTGGTTTGAGAGATACCCAGGTTTACATCAATCACCAGACCAGCAAGGGGAGCTCCTCCCCCAGACTGAGGGGCTAATTGGGGGCCATGGGGTGGGGACTGTGTCAGAAACACCTTCAATAAAATAAGGGGGGGAGGCAAATCATCTTCTCCTCTCTCTGCTTCCAGCACTTTACTCTCTGCAGATGACCAGCTCAGAGGCCTCTCTGGGTAAGGATTTCTGGCCCTCTTCCTCCTCAAGGTGTAAAAGCAGATGCTCCAAGCAGCCACACCAAGTTTTCTCCACCACTTACACTGCCAAATTACTCTTATGTTGAAACCCAGCAGCTGTTACACCCCTTCCTATCAGCACTGAAGATGCTGTGCCCCAAGCAGTCTTGCAAACAGCTCTCGTGTCTTTCACCTCTGAAATACTAAACCTCCAAACAACCAAAATCCCAGTGTGCTCCTACCATTTGGGTCTTTTAATTAGCTGTAGAGCAACATGATGTTGCAACAGGCTTATTGCACAATGGGTTAATTTTCTAAGGGACTTTATTAAGCATTAACACTCTAACAAGATCTGGAGCATCTTAGTCTCTTCTACTTCCCTGAAAGCTGAAGCCAAGAAACTCCAGTTTTTCATCTCTCCAGCAGACCTGTGGGAGCTGTGAAACAGTTAACTAGCAATTGTTATTTTAATGAGCAGAATGATTCTAGCAGGGCTTTTTATTAGGAATCAGTTAGTGGATAAGCCTTTCAAGTCTATTTTTGCTTACAGTTTCAACACTGGCCCATCATTAGGGCAGCTTTTTGAGTACCAGATTTCATCTTTCAAGAAAATAGCAGGGAAAGGGATAGCTGCATATGAGCAGCTGGAGTAATGCAGAGAGAGGTGTAGCAGGGCAGACAAGTCTATTTGCAGAAGAGAACCATGAAGTTGCATTCACCTTCCAAACATCCCAGTAAACAGCTCAAAGCCTGGCAGCATCTGGCCCCAGCACGGCTGTGCCTCTGGGCATCAGCAGGGCAATCAATCACTGTCTGCTCTCATCACAACAGGTCTGAGGGAACCAGCAAGGCCACTGGGCTCCAAAATTAGCCACTTAATTATTAATTGATTATTTCAGCAGACAAAGTGTTGGTGCCCAAATGGGTTTTAGTTTTTTGTTTGTTTTTTTTTAATTCGATTGAAGCAGCTATTTTTAAGTAGATACATGAAGATGAATGCTCACTGCACTCATTAAAATCTGAACAGGTGGCCATGTTTTACAATTAAAGAGATAGTCTCTCTTGTAGGCCATATGGACTTCACAAAAAACATGATAAAAATGCCATCTGCTGAGGAAGTAGAGAGCCCCAAAGTAAAGTGAAATGAGAAAAATACAACTCCCAGAGATCTCAGCAGAAGCCTTGCCTGGCGGACTTTGATGAGCTGAAACTGTCTGGGAGGGGCAGCATCTCTGGCACACCAGCAGGTCAGAAGTGAGGTGGCAGGGTGCTCTGGGAGGCTCAGAAAATGAGATTTTCCCAAGAGGCAGCTCAAGGTGAGGGAAATGAGGGGAATCAAACACTTCCTGAACTCCACGAGAACCTATCAGCTCATCCAGCATCCCAGTTCTGGCTCCTGCCCTCAGCATCCCTGCAGGCCATGGAGCATGCTCCACTGCCAGCCAGCAACATCAGGGGTATTTACATCTTGTTTGCTCCTCAAAATGAACATTAATATCATAATTCAGCTAATTTCTACCCCAACTAGAAAACTCATTCAGAACAAGTTCATTTTAGAATTTTAGAGTTAAAGCCTCCTGCCTGCCCAGCCCTTGGGAAGCAACAGCTCCCTGCTTCACCTTTTCTTCTGCATTCAGGCTTAATTTAAATATTGATGAAATAAAGGGAAGGAACATGTATATATTTCATAACGAATTAAACACTCCAGAACAATTCTCATCTAGTTCAATGTCACTGCAGAAGCTGAGCATGACAGAAATCTGCTGCTATACCTTCTGAATTCAAATGCTTGCTGGCAAGTTGTTTTATTTTTTATACATGTATTTTTAAGTGATCTCAGAAGGCAAAAAGGACAGCTGAGCTCTGCCATTGTTGCAGAGAGGTCTCTGACCAGAAGTCTGAGTTTTTAAATAGTGCTTTTCCATTACTCTCAGCTTACTTCCCTTAAGACACTTGCTGCTTTCACCTTTGAGCCATCAAGTGACAACTAATCAAGGATTCAGGCTTCTCCAAACTCCTGAGATCTTGCCACCTCTTCAGTAAATACAACCCATGTCAGCAAAGGATGGCATCCCTCTCTGCTCAGCTGCTCATAAATTCACACAACTCCAGCTGGCAGGAAAAGGGCAAAAGAGAAGGATGGGTTTGTGCTGAACAAGGTGAAGGGATCAGCACCTCCTCAGCCTCAATTCTCACATTCAGCTTGGTTGCAGGGGTGGGGATGCAGTAAATGAGCTCATGAGGTCATAGAAAATCAGGTTTCAGAACTTGGGGATGCAGTAAATGAGCTCATGAGGTGGTTACAGAGTCATAGAAAATCAGGTTTCAGAACTCCTAAAATAAGAGAATTGGGAATTGCTAATGGAGCCAGCAGCATCATAGGTAATCTCCGAGTTATTTAGAAAAATGGAATTGATCTTGGGTTTTTAGTTGTTTAAACAAAAGAAAGCAAAGGACAGAGTCTGTTTTTCCCAAAAGTGATTTTCCTTACATTTAGACTTGTTAAAAAAATTTACAAAACTGCTGCTACCAGCAGGCTTTGGGTTCAACACCACCTATTATAAAGCTCTTACTGTGTGGTGATGCACAGCAGCTCCACAAAGAGCAGCAAGGGTTATGACAGGGTGTCACACAGCAGCAGTTCTACCTTTCACTGAGCACCAGCACACACAAAAACCAGAGAGCAGACCAACCCCACTCTCCAGGTAATATTCTGCACCCACTTTCACCATGAACATTAATCAGCATCAGCTAATTCACAAGACCCCCCAGGCTTTTTTCAACCAAGAACCACTGACTTGAAGGAATATCAAGCCAAGGACAGCAAAACAAAAATTTACCTGCAATGCAACAGTTTTATATTCAAAGGATGTAACCACTAGAAAGACCTAAGAGCTGCATACAAAGATTCTGTGGCTCTCCTCTGGAAAACTAAATTGCTGGAGAATCAATGCCCATTTTTCTTATTTCAATCATTTAAAAATGCACATTTCTCAACTGTTCAATATTTAGATTATTGATCCATTAAAAAAAGTTCTTTACATGACTTGGATTTCTCAGCACTCACAGACTTGAGAATATAATGATGCTCCTTGTTCCACAGCAGATAAATGTCACAGACAAGAAAATGCCCATATTGAAATGCACAGCTGTCAGGTAGGCAACCAGATGCTAATTAAGTGGTCTGGTAGAATTATTCTGTGATCAAGGCACATTTTTGACTTTTTAAAAATAAAATACATCTTCAATAACAAACCTAAAGGTCAAAATAATTTCATATATTAATGCTCTGGCTAGAGCCTGCAGTCCTGCACATCTCATGCTACAGATCTTTTACTGAAACAGAAGCCCAGGCTGGAGTGTAATCTTTAATGTGCTCTTGTGCTTCTCTACCGTGATGGTCTGATTTGTTACATTTAGTAACTCATGTCCTCAGCTCATGATTGTCCCATCCTCCTCATTTGTCTGTTTTCCTCCATGTGAACCTCAAGCTTGGATCAAGGCTGGTTGTTTTCACCAGTGAAACTCTGTACATCAGCAGTAACAATAAGAGACGTTTATAGTCTGAGGGGGTGTATTTAAATGACCTGTTTAACAAGACAAACTGAGTCAGAGCAAATTTGGTGCAAGATACCTCTGCTTGCCATCAATTAGATTATGCTGGGGAAACCAAAAGAACAGCAAAACAAAAGGGTATAAAACAAGCCCACAAGATGTTTTTCATCAGAATGAGAGGAGAAGATGTGACTTTGTAACATTTCATTTCAGTTTTATTTCCATTGGCTAAAAAAAAAATATTTCAGAGTTCCTGGAGGAAGCCTCTATCACTCAAACATTGAAGGGGTTACCTGATATCCAATTTTATATATATATATATATATATTTAAACACCCAGCTACACGAATTGATCTTTTTTTCACTCATTTCTCCTCTGTATAACCAAGCGTAAGCAAGATCACTCCGTTTTCAGGGCTCTGAGAATTGTATCTAGGCAACTTGTTTAGCAGGAAAATATAACTACATCCTTATGCCTTCAAGTGTCCAGAGTACATTGGTTCAAATCAAAGCTTGCTTTGAGTGTCTCTGGGTAAAAGGAAAGAGCACCCACTGTTATTTCCCTACCTGATGTGTCATGAAAGAGGGGATGAGCCATCCTGATGACTATTTGCTGAACAGAGATAAACAAGAGGTAGAACAACAGAACTTTAGATGGGTTAACCAGAAGTCTCTTTTTTGGCCAAGCTCAGTGTGATTTCTTGTTATAAAAAAGGAAGCTTGAATCCACAAAGGTAAAGTCTTTGGCTGGACTAAAAATGGAAACAGGATCAGGAGACTCAGCCAAAACCTCAGTTTTCACCAGGAAAAACCTTTCTTCTGTTAGGGAGGAGAAAGAGGAAGGAGATAAAAAGGAAAAACATCCTGGTTTAAAAATAAACACAAATCACTTTACTTCCATACAGTACACCGAGAATGACATGGCACAAGAGGGTACCTTGGTCCTTAGAGAAACCTGAACAAGGGCCAGGTAAACAACACCTGAGGAAAGGCTGCCATCAGAGCCCAAACACTGCAAATTAAACGTTTGAAAACATTTCCTTAAATTCCAGAGGAAATCTACAAAAGCCATCTACCTAGCTCCAGAATTACTTACAGACTTACTGAAAAGCCATTAGTAAAAAAAGCGGAACTTCTCCAGTGGATCTTCTATGTACCTGTGCACCAGGAAATGGAGCCTCCCTGGCAAGGCAATGATATCAAAGGCTGACTGAAAGACAACTTAGAACTTAATTATGAGGAAGCTCAGATGAAACTTAATCCTATACAGAATGCCATATCTGTCATAAATCCATTTTTGTTCAAGGGTCCTGAAAGTTATGAAATACTGTAGCTTGGAAGGGACCTCTGAAATCCAGCCAGTCCAACTGCCCAGTCAAGGATGGGATAACTGCAAAGTTGGATTCCATTTCCAAGTTAAATAATTGTGTTCAAGAGCCCTACTCAGTCACACTCCAAGCATTTCCAAAGACAATTCTATAAACTCTTCCCTCAGCTGTCTTGAAAGTGCTCTTATGTCAAAGGATTAGGGAGATTTTTTTTTAATACAAACTTGCTTAAGCTATTTGCTCTTGACATAAGAAAGGCAAGGCATTAGCCCACCTCTCAGCACTACAGCAATAATGTTTGGGCTGTGTTTTGCTGCACAGGTTTCTGGCTTCTCAGATCTTTCAGGTTTTGTCTATCTACACCCACACAATGGGGGTGGCATGAAGCACTGTCATACAACCTTAGCTCTCCTTTAATTCACTTTTTTTTTTTTACTAGTGGAAGAGAAAATGAACAGCTCAATTTTAACTGCTGCCAAGCCTGTAATACCAAACAGTACTTGCAGATCTTCATGTGACTGAGGTGGCTTTATTCAGAAAGTTTGGGGTAGAGATTTAATCTCCCCTACAGCAGAAAGGCAGGCTGGAGTTTGAGCATCCATATGTGGGTCTTGCTCTGGAGAGAGAACTGGGGACATAGGACAGCTGAACATTCCATCTTTGGGAATAATCAACTCAACAAGACAAGTGAAATTTCATGGAGTGACAACTCCCCCCAAAAATCTCTTTCAGGGCAGAAGAGACAGTGAGGAGGAAAAAAAAAGGATCTTTATTTCAGCAACAGAAACGCAGGGTAGCATTTTGGCATTTGACAAAGAATGGTGAAGAAGCCTTCCAGCCAACAAAACACTCTAAAGAGATCTATTTCAATTGAGAGAGTAAAACTGGAATGGGATATGATGAGCACAGGGTCTGGCCTATTACAAACCACTTCTGGGAGGGAAGACAGTGTGATAGTTTCCACTACATAAAAGAAACAGATGCTTCAGGAAAAGAAAAGAGATGACAATGCATTAGGGACAGGGAGAAGTGGACTTGAATTCACAGGAACAAAGCTCTGCACTAAAAATTAGCACAAGAATTTTCTGAAGAAGGAATTAGATAATATCAACAACAGTAAGTTGACATCAGTGGCCTCTGTACAAACAATTTCCTTTACTGTAAAGGCAAGAGATTAAAAATGGGTTTGATACAGCCTGAAG
>NW_005054560.1:385282-402705 GCF_000277835.1 Geospiza fortis | reverse complement strand
AATGCAGTGTGCTGCTTCTCTCCTGCAGCATGACAAATCACATGAGGAGCAGACAGCAGAATGTCACTCATGACCCATGGCACTCCAACACCTCCCCCCAGAACTCTGCAGCACAGGTAAAGCTAACTGTGCTAAAAAAAAGCTAATTTTTTATTTTTCTTGTTTGTACCTTCCCTTCCAAAAAAGCCCCAATAAAGCAAGAAAAATTTATCCCAACAGCCATTATCACAGGCACATTTAAATGTTTGCTGGATATGGCTTTGTATTCACAATTTTTTCTTCTGGCAGAAACTGCAAGTGCTTTGTTTCTATAATTAAGACAAAAATTATTCATTTGCTGCATTTGCTTTTTTCTCTTCTTTTTACCTGGAGTTTCCTTTGCAGTGAAGGAACAGTTTTTCTCTGAATAACCATTTTTCTACAGCCCTGGGGAAATCTCAGCAATCTCTTTTAGAAGCAATGCTCTGGTCCACAGCAGCCAACTGTAACAATGCCCTTGTTTTGTATTTCAGGTGTGTGTTCAAGATGATTTGGGATGCAGTACTTCATTTATATTTGCTCTCAGAGCTCTGTCTAGACAAGTGGTACCAGACTCCTGGGGAGGTCCTGCACACCCCATCTTCACAGGTGTCAAACATTCAGTGGCCACCCAAAAAGGGACTGAACTTGGGAAAAGCATTCAATACATATTTTCCCTGCAGGTGAAAACCTCCCCCATGTGCTCTAAAGACTATACAAGATTAAGCAAGGGCTCTATGATTCATTTTGCTGGTAGCAAAATCTTAAAAAAGCCCAAACAACTAAACCCTTTAAAGTGAGGAAGCCACAGAGCCCATGATGTTAGTGAGGAGATGAAAGGAAGTTTCTAAAGCAGAGCAAGGCACATGGGTATTTGGAGATGACAACTTAATCTCATTTTCCTACACTGCAATACAGATGATGGGCAACAGCCTCCAAAGATTAGATTTAAGGAATCCAATGGAAATCCACCCTCAAAAAATCATATTTAGGGAATTCAACACAAATCCAGCCCAGGTTTTCATTTAAACAAACAAAGAACACAGCATTGAGAAGAAGGAAAATGACCAACAGTGTTCTGTTTAGCAAAATGGATGATAAAAGGGGCACAATGAGAAAGCTCCACTCCATGAAAACTGAAATAAAGAGCTGAGGTTAGATGAATGTCTGTCAGTTTAATCTCCGGCAAAACTAACAGCACAATAAGACCCTTCTACAAAAGAAAGGCTCAGGGGTGTCCCAGCACAGGGTTTCAGGTCAGCACTTGAAATATTTTGACAGAGCTCTGCAGGAAACACTATACCCTGCTTCAGCCAGGGATTTGCATCTCCTACTCACACCAACTGTACTATTTTTTAAAAAATACATACCAACACTAGCATTCCTCTAAAGATCTATATCTCCCTCTGCTGAACAGATAAAGAGAACAGCAGCCTTGATGGGAACTGCCAACTGGGTTTTTAACCTTTGTATTCCACAGATTCCCTATAGCTCAAAGTTACAGATGACATTTGCCAGGTTATGGATAATGGTCTTTACACACTGGGGACATTTTGTTACTGACTTGTCTAAAGCTTTTGATACAGCAGCCCATAAAACCTTCACCCTAAATAACTTGTCTTACATGAAGGAGAGAAGGAGGAGACATAAAACATTAGATATTAATCAGTTGAGAAAAGGGCTCTGATGGGAGAGGGAAGTAAAACAGATTTCTCTAGAGTTCTTTTGAAACTTCGACCTTTATGGTTTTAAAGGGCTATAGCAATTTCTCACAGGAGTAAGGGATATATGGTTTTTGTGCAATTCAAGGGTTGTTGTCTATCAGACCGTCGGAGAAACAAAATATTCAGTACACACAAGCAAGGTTTACTAATGCTACAAAACTAATGAAGAAACAGCAGTAATAACCTGCAGTTTTGGAAAGAACTCATTCTTTACATCTGAAAGAGCAGAAAACAATGATGCACTGTTCAGATGCAACATTCAGTTATGCTCCTAACACAGCTTTTCTCACAGACTATGTAAATGAATAACTCTACATGCACTAGTGCCTGTAAGCTGAGTCCAAAATAAATTTTATTACACCTATAACATGTGAAGAACAGTCATTTTATGGTAAAAGGTGCTTCAATCCCTGCTGTTTAAATGGACTAGACCTTGGAAGAGATGAAACTTCTTACATGAGCAACTTCTTACTTGTACATGGAGTGCTGGGTACATCTACCAAAGCTAAAAATACCATGGCACTTGCTGAACACATCTCTCTCAATTCAAGATACATACTGCACACAACAAACACTCTTCTCAATGCTAAAGCCACGTCAGCTCTGGTTCTTGAAATAATCGAAGTTGCACAAGTTACAGAGCTGTGATGGAGGGCAGCACAGTCAGATTCCCTGGAACCACACACTCCAACAGGTCAAGATCATGTAGACAAGGGCTTGAGGCATTACAAAAGATGGATGTAAAAGGAACATCCTCCCTAGGATTTTAAGAGTGCATTTATGAAGCTTTCAGGTTTCTGTTATATTAGCAGGCATTATACAAAGGGAACCAAACAGGCTTCAGAGCAGTCAAAACAGCTCTAAGGAAAGGAAAGTGCAGGCTCCTGAGAACCTGAGTTGGCCAAATTATCAGTCAAACCTGATTTTAGTCCAGAACTACATTTTGCTTCACTAGCCTGAGGAGATATTAGTGTTAACTAGCTTCTGGAGATGATGATCTGATTCATTATCTAAACTGGCCTCACAGCAGACTCCACAGGAAGAGAGGAAGGATATTAAAAGTGTTACAATTGCTAAAATCCAAGCTTCAGATAAGAAGGCTTAAACCAAAGGCATGGTAGATTGTGTATACAGAGGAAACAAGCACAGGAAAGTGATAATACACAGATATCCAAGGTGGAGAAGAACCAACATACCCTAAGTAGGCAATGAAACAAGTAATGTGAAAAGCATCTGGATTTGCCCGTGCATCTACAGTCTCATTTTCTGTCATTTTTTTGAGCTTTAAATGGCTGACACAAACCTTGCCCAACCATTTAAAACTCTCCTCTTAAAGACTCATGCAATGTTTAGATGGTCAGACACTATGAAAAGATGCCTTTGAGAAGAGAGCCCACACTGCACTCACTGGTTACAGATTTTCCTGTGCTATGTGACAATCTTCACCAGTTAGGATGGAAGCACAGTACCCAAATAAAAGGCTGGAACAGTTAATCTGTGCAGTATGAACAGGAGAAAACACAGGAAACCATTACAGAGGATGTCATTCCAAAGAGCAATTCCTTTGAATGAGCTACCAGTAAAACTGCAGAGGTTGGAAAGCATTAAACTCTTAAGGGATACAGCAACAGCTAGCAGCAAAAGCAATTTGGCATTCTGAGAAAAAGATGAATGTTGGAGTTGGCTATCTGTTCCTGAATTCCAAGGCTCATTTCAATTTAAATTTGAATTTCGTCACATTGACTAAATGACTTCTGTGCCAGTTGTAAGACAAAATGTTCACAAAAAGAATATTTAAGCAAACAATTAGCACGCTCATTTCTGCCAATGACAGATTTATCCTTTTCTCTAGAGAATCAAATGGAGCTTTTCAAGTTCATTTTATTCATTCACTTGTTACTGAAGTGGGATGACCTCTGGGACAAAGTTAGGAAACTCCCCAGTAGGTCTCTATATTGTTAGTCACTATTCATTGCAATTGCTTTATCCAAGACAAGTCAGATACTGCTTTTTCTGTGTAAGTAAAAAAGTTCTATCAGCTCTTGAACTCTTAGGGCTTATGTGAAAATTGCACATGAGACACATCCTGCACACTGATGAGAGGTTTCACATCCCTTTGTGATTTCCTAGGAAGCAGTGGCAGCAAGGCAGGAAGACACTACCTGACAGATCTGGCAGCATCTCTGATGTGCAGGAACAGAAAAATCAGCTTAACTACAAAGATCTTAAGTTCAAATAACATGGTATAAGGTGCAGTTCTTCTCACTGTCAGTCCTGAGCAGAAGTACAATGTGATCCACCTACCAGAGCCAGAAAGATGGTCTTCACCAATCTTTGTCCTTCACCAAGGACAGCAGAAGGCTTGGTTTGATATCTCACCTTCATTTACATCACAGGGTCCATGAACAGGGATGACATGTAAGTCAAACCTTCAAAGATTTGTCCTCATATAAAACATCCCACAAAACTCAGTGTTTCCACTACAGTAAGTACTTTGGGACAGAAATATGATCACAGTCTTACTGGCCAAAAATACAGATTCCTCCAAAGAACCCTTAACTGACTGAAGTGCTGTATATGTTTTCCAATGCAAAGCAAACAAAGGCTTTGCAGTGAATTCTGGAATGAGTTTGCATGAAAGGTGACAAATGTGCACTTCCAGAACACAAATCTTGTCCTCTGCTTCCCCTGCCAACAGCCTCAGAGATCATGGACTAGAGGAAGGTTTATTATTATCTACCCACAAAATGAAAAGACACACTGCAGGTAAAGTCCTATCCAAGTAATGGGCAAGCCCTGAACTGCTGCATGCCACTGCTTTCATCAAGGTTGAACTCTAAGCACTCACTGCTGTGAAGTTTTTCACAGCCTAACCTTTGTCTGTGCCTTTAAACACTGAACTCAATTCATACACTGAAGGTAATCTCGTAGCTCAAGCCCAAGGAAGCTGCCTAACTCCACCCTAAACATGCCATATATTCACACAAATAGATCCTTCCTGAGTCACTGCAGGCTTTCAACAGAACACACTGCTCACCCATGAGAATCTATTAAGGTAAGACCTTGCTCTCAGCTGGAAAACATTAATTCTCTTCCAAAAAGGCACGGTACCTTCTTGGTCATTAATACCCCATCATTCTTCTTTGCTGAGTGACAAGGCAGGTAAGTCACCTGACTGAGACAGGTGAGACAAGATCTGAGACAATGTACAAGGCTAACTCTACAGGGAGATGTTTGGAAAAGAGAAATCATTGCTCCAGTTACTGCAACAGAAAAATCAATATTTCACTGGCCAGGATAGTCTCCAAAGTGGCCCCACTTGGACACCAGGTATATTAGAAAAATGGAATGATGATGATAAAAAAGCCACTTTTGACCCTGAAGTGTAAGTGCATCAGGGTGCTGCAGAGACCTTAAGGGGTGGGTAAATAGCTGCAAATGAAAACAAAGCTGTTGACACAACAACAGGAATCCTTCACAATGCTGCTACTGATCCCTAGCTTTAAATTAGTTTTGTGACCATTCAAAACCAGAATACAACACCACTGTGCAATGCTAAGGATGGTGCACAGGAAACATCCTTAAACAGCCTGGAAAACGTTGTGGGGAAGGACAAAACCACCTTCAAAGGAAAAGCAGAAAGGGGAGAAGGGAATAAGGAAGAGAGAGAGTTGGTAAGAGAGGAGAAGTTCAGCATTAAGAGCACACCTCATATTCACTGAAGGTTTGCCCCTTGTTAGTGAACACTGGCATTGATGCAGGCTGCCAAAAGCCTGTCTGGGGCTGGCACTGGTGCTCAATGGATCAGGGAATAACCTAATGCAGAAAAAAGGCAGTTCAGTTTTGGCCATGCAATTGGTAGAGTGAAGAAGAGATGGAAAAGCAAAATCTGGGGTGTTTAGGAGGGAATACGGCATCTCCAACGTAGGCAGCCTCCAACTCTGCTGCTCTAAGTAGTAAGATCAGCATCAATCAGCACCACCCCACTTTTTCCCTGCTGTGGTCATTTCATCTGAACCCACACTATTAAGAGTTTGTGACAACATAGCAAAGCTGTTTTAGAGACTGATCAAAGCTAAAACTAATGCAGCAAAACCTTAAGTTCTGACTATGCTGCAGCTGTTCTGTTGCTATCCTGTCCATATGTGTTTCTCTGCTGCTTGCACTTATTTTGTGAAGCTCCTGGAGAGGAGACAGTCTCTGTCCTGCATCTCTGCAGCCCTGAGAATCCTCTCTCAGCCCTCAATCCAACCTGGCAGATTTGTGGGTCCTACAGGGAAAAAAAATACAGTGTTTGAGGAGATGATGCACCTGATGTCATAGAAACTTCAGATCTCTGAATTCTTACAAAACCTCTGCATAATATATGGGAAATAAAAAGTCAGTGGTAGCTGCTGACACTATTACAGCAGGCTGGGAATAAAACATTCCTACTATCAATAGCCACACTGAGCTCACTGGAGTTAGCAGACAGTCTGATCTCACCCAGACTGCACAACTTGGCCATTCCAGCTGCGAAGTGCATGATGCATTTTCAGCCTTTAGTTTTCTTTTTAAAGCAGGGAAACAGCACTGCTAGAAAATATATGGGTTAAGGACATCAGTGCTATTGCTGAGGCAGAACAATAATAACTTCAGCCATGATTTATATAGCTAATTTCAGAATAAAACCCTATCTGTTTTAAAAAGAGGAAAAGACCACAGAATGACCTGATTTTGTATTTGGCAGTGATTACAGTTTATACTGGACAATGTTTCAACTCAGTAAGCATGCAAATAGAATATTTTATTAAAGTAACAGACAAAAGGGGTCTTTTCTTCTTTATGTGCCCTCTCCACTGCAACAGATTTTATCAGGCTGCAGCCAGACACACCAGCTTTCCTCTCACCTGAAGTGCCTGATTTTAAGTGAATTACTTCTCAAACCAATATCCATTTCTCTCTTCTATAGGCTCTATTTCTAGTTTATGGCCCATTTGTTCTGTTTTAAGCTACCCAAGATAATTTTTTTTTGCTCATCTAAAAGCTTCAGTGTGAAGAGTCCAGAAAAGAAACTTATATATCATCCACATTAGATGCTAATCCTGGGATTTGCTTTTATAGTAGCATCTAAAGCTTGTTTTCCTACATCATCTGAAGCCAACTCAGTGCTCTCTACTAGAGAAGACTGTTCCTCACGGAGATATACAGTCTAACAACACTTTTAAAGATGGTTACATTTAAATGAAAGCATCACAGCAAATCCTGTGACAGAACCCCCCCATTTCACTCACTGTGCCACAAGGTTCACAGCCCGACTTTGCTCCCAAATCCACTCCTATAGTCCTTCAGTTCCCTCCTTTCATTTGGCAATGCAGCATGGAAACTGGGTGCAGGTGGAAATGCTTTTATAAACCCAGACTCTGGTTCAAGATTCCCTACAGAGAATGAAGCAAAGTCAGGCTGTGAACCCTGTGCTGCCTCAGCTCACTTAATTCATGCCATGTGCTGGTAGATCTCTAAGGGACCTCCCTTACAATTTTTCTGTAAAAGAGAGTTTTAAAATTGGACAAGGCAGAAAGGTTCCCCTCAACCTTTCACCTGTGCACAATCATGGGCTGTGTGGGCAAACAGCCAAAATATTACAAACAAGTGAGAAGAAATGTAAGATAAGGACAGGGTGGAAAGGACAAGGACCTTAAGATGGTCATCCTATTTCTGTGGTGAAGGCAAGGGAGGAACCAGCACAGAGATGCTGAGGCATCTGATTAGGAAAACCCACTTCAAGGAGCCATTCTGAACAGATGGATGCAATTGGGCAAGATGCATCTGTCAAGGGCAAAGAAGAGCTTTTCTTAAGCAAGGCGTGAAAGAACAGGACATTATGAAAAGATGCTCCAGCTTTATGAATGGTTAAGAGAGAACCTTTAAAGAAAATAAAAATGTCAACTCTGAAAAAATTTCTACTTCAGTCAAAATTGCATTGCTTAAAGAAGTTATGCTGGCTTTCAGCTATTCTGCATATAGAAAAAAGGAACTGAGATGTGTATGTAATTAATAGTGCAGTAAATCAATTCACCTCTTCCTTTTATAGCTCAAATATTACGTACCAATACTCCCTCCCTAACCATTTTATGAATTGTTTACCTCACCATGTCTTAAACTATAGATATATACATATATACACACAAAAATACAGACACATATATAGCATTAAGCTCCATCAAATCAAAAATAAATTGAGAGTATATACAGAAACAGCACTTCTGTTTAAATACAATACAAGACTGTGTGGGGCATGAAATGCTCAGAACTCTTGGCTCTTCTATCCTTGAATAAACCACTGAATAAGTAACTGAAACAGTTTTCAAAATGTGAAAATCCTCTTAGCATGTGAGTAAGCCCAGGCAGGGCTAAGACAGCTTTCTAAAATTGGCCACTACACTGATCACTGAATTAGTGTTTAGTATTGTGGACTGCTCATTTTTATTTCTGCTGGGGGCAAACAGGAGTGATCAAGTCTGTGTGCCCTGTTCCCTGCTTGTTTTTTCCAGTACTACTCAAGGAAGTCAGCTTTGACTCTTCCTTTATTAATTTTATAGCCTATGTGACAACTCATGCTATTCAACAGTTATGTTCCTTTTTCCACAAACTAAATGAAATTATTAAGCAAGACTAGCTGAAGCTGATGGAGAAGAAAAACCTTTGTCTCCATCATAACACATTAAACCTGACTGTTTTACTACATGGGATATGAAAGTAGACACTAACTCATTTCTTTGCTCTGATTATTTTTTAGGAGTTCACAAATAATGTCTTTCAAGATCCCAGTATTTCTTTTAATATGCCCCATTTTCCCCACACGTATTTATGGCTGAAAGATCAATTAGAATTTCATTGTGGGAAGTAATTTCCATTGGTTCAATTACCCCATGTAATTGTTTCAGCAATCATAGTATCAATCAAATATCCATTTTAATTTTTATTTAGAGATTCAATTACCAAACATCAAGCAGATGTAAACACTACAAATACCCTTTTACCCCTCAGCATCCTCTAAATCATAGAAGCACTCATGCAGTCCTTTAAAACCTCCATGAAGCTTTCAGGGCTCCCTAATACTTTCTCAACACACTTGCTGAGGACAAACCCAGTCTGTTAGATCTAGGTGTGGGGACAGAGACACTCCCACCTGCTCCTACCCCCATGAGCCCTCCAGCTCCAAAAACCTTCCTTGATTTATCTCTGCCTTATCTCCCCTCTGCCTTTCAGGTGGCAAGAATCCCAGTTACCTATTTATCAAGAAGAATTCTGTTTCATAGTTCTTTTACAGGTATATTTTAATCAGTGGCTGATCCATTTGGAGCTAGTGCTCATCTTTTCCTAGAGAGGCCCCTTCTCATTCAAATGCTGCTAGTGGGTATTGTTGTTCAACTATTTTTACATGTAATTCACTAAACTTCAGAGAGATGCCTGTCAAGCAAGTCAATATTTTACACTCCAGCTTGAATCCATTTTTGGATTCAAAATGCAAGTTTATTTTTTGCCTCATAAGAGTTACAACCAAAGGAGAACCGGCCTGGAAATGAGAACACCTGAATGAAATGGCAAACCAGTGGTTGCAAGAATGATCAACATATCTCCCAGAGTCCAGAGAGAACAAATGTTGTCAGAACATGTAGTTACAAGTCCATTAAAATTCCCCAAAGAGAAAGAAATGCAGAGTTGGTTAAACATTTATAGGCACCCGTGAGTTTTAGTTACTGTATGCATAGCACAGTACAGCTTCCTCCCTAAGTGACATCTGCTCTGCTCTCAGATCTTTGTGTTATCACCAAGAACCATTTAATCTAAGTGAATAAAAGGCTCCTTGTGCCTTCCCCACTGACTAATTCAAAAAAATAAAAATGTTAACAGCCATCTTTGCCCAGCCTAGGAAAACATGAGCCCACCACAGGGATTGTAGTTGGAGCTACGGGAACATGCACAGCAACAGCTTTACAGCACTCTTCAGGTAAAACCAGTTAAAATTCCCAGTATGGCTTTGTAGCATTTATAGAGAAATATTATAAATCAGAAAGAGCAGCTCTCATCATGATAACACATTGAGACTCCCAGAGCTGAGCTCTGCCTGGTTGCCTTAGAGATTTCAACAAATGCACTGGATGATTTCTTTACCTGCCTCATTTCTGATAAAGGCACCCAAATGAAAAAGCCAGGCTGGGGCATGACATTGACACAGCACTGTTGCACTTAAAATGTCTCTGAGTAAAACTTCTCAACTGCAAAGACACTTCAGTCTTGGGCACAGCAGCCAACCTCACATCTCTGGGGAGAATAAGGAATAAAGGAAGGAAGAAACAATATCCCTTTGGCCCAAATCCCTTTTACCTACCTGCACAGCCAAAAGCTAGGTGGTACCTAGAAGATGGGCTGAATTTGACACAACACACGTTAGCCTTGGCCTCAATGCTTGCAACTGAGTTGTCCAAGTTGGTAGACCACAGTTTCACTAGAGAAAGGGAAAGAGAAACATGAATAAACAAAAACCAACAAAAACATGAACTTCATCTGAAAGGCCTAAAATCTAGTTATTTCATAAATAAGATTCTGGAAAGCCTCAGTTGCTAAGATGTTAGTGAGTCTAAAGGGTCAGCTGTCACTGGTGGTTGGTAAATTTGAGAATATTCTCAAGTCCACATTGTAAATATCAGAGCAGGTGATTAACCACACGCTACAATCTCAGTGCTTGAGGTTACTGCAGTGCTGATTCATACAATCAAGCACAGGAAGGCTTATATTCTTTTTTGTTCCTTCTCCCTGTGCTGGGATGCAAGAACTCCATGATCCACAGCAAAATTGCTTTGCACAGAATAAATATACCTAATTGCAGGCAGAGTGAGTGAGAACAACTTGTTTTATTCTTGAGAAACTGGCACAGACAGGAGAGAAATCAGTATGTTGGCTTCCTATGATGCAATAATCCCTTGGTACAAGAACTTCACTGTTCTATGAGAGTACCACATGAACACTGATTAAACTATGTGCTAGAATGGGCTCTTCCACTAAGCACTCCAGTGCTTCAGAGAATGACCAACAAAAAACACCAGGGCTTTTCAAACCACAGCCTTCACCACCTGCCAGGAACACTTCAAGCACCATTTAACCTTAAGATGAAGAGTGCCAGGTGCTCCTCACATAGTTAATCTTATTATTAAAAGCTAAACAATGCACTGCCTTTGGCCCAGATAAAGAAGCAGCAGATTGGCATCAAGCCCCACTGATTCATACAAGGCAGAAAAGACTTAAACATCTCCCCTCCCTCTTTTCTTGATGAGTGGATCAAGCTGTACAATCTGAGGCTGGAAGCAAAGCAAGCTATGTTAAACATATTATTAACATATGTTAAATATATTATCAATGTTAAACATGCACTTGCTACATGAAGGGTTAAAATCCCCTCAAGAGCTCCCCTTGAGCTGCAAGGGCTTCTTCAGATCTGTGGCCAACAGATCCTCCAGTCTTTCTTACTGAGAAATCACTTTGGAGGTGAAGTGAGCAAAAATGGCAAAACAACAAGAACCTTGCAAGCCACTGTGATCAATACTTGAGAGATCAGCAATTTTATGGGGTGTCCCCCATGCTCTGAGGAGCCCTCTGTGTCACCTGTTGGCCAGCATTTCCCAGGGGCTTTGAGGGAGAAAGGTTTCCAGCTGGATTATCCAAGGATTTTAGAAGATGCAGGAAAAGGAGGAACACTGGCAGGTTGGTTCCAGTGCTCTTTCTGACAGTATGGCAAGCAATGAAAGCAGCAAGGCTGGGCTGTTTCTGACCATACAAGGATGGAGGAAACAGCTCAGCTCAGAGCACACCAAAGAATCACTGTAAATACAGCACTGTGTGGATATCTGGCAGCTGCCTGGAGCCATCAGAAAGCAGCACACACAGACACCAGCAGAAATACAAACCCCAGGGGCATACTCGATTTGCCCAGAAGCATTATGTAAAATTCAATGAAAACAGCACCCAGCCTCAGGTTGGTTTTCAGAAATAAATGCATTCTCATTGATCAGAGCTATAATACTCATCCTAAACACCTGGCTACATTTCTAAATGAAACAAAAGCCTTGCAAGCATGGCTTAAGAAGCTCTCTTCTCCCAGGCAAGATGGGATGATAAAGCTTCTCCACCATATTCTGCACTTGGGGACAGAGGGGAACAGGGAAGAATTTTGGAAAACAAGAAAATATTTACATTTTGCTTAAATGAACAGACACCAAGAGATAATAGTCTAAGTTCTGGTGGCAGTAAAGGCCATCAAGTTTCTGGATGAGATAAGAAGCAAATAAAACATGTTTATGAGAGAACAGTGTCAGCAGACAACACCACTTCAACTTGAGGAGTGTGGAGTGGGTACAAGACCTCAAGTTCAGAGCAATACTCTGCCAAAATCTAGTATTAAAACAACACAGGCTTTCTTTGAAGCTTTCCACCCAGGTACTTAAAGCTGCATCCAAAGCAGCCAAGTCTCTCCTTGACCCCCCAAGCAAACAAATGGCCATCTGGAACCAGCTCAGCATCAAAAGCTAATTGAGGGCTCTGTTTCAGCTTGGCTCCTTTTTTTCATTCAAGCTTGCAGGTCATAAACTGAGCTATTTAATCTGGTGAAGAGACAATCCATGTGCTCAAAGTCATCATAATATTTGTTACGACTGACAGGCACAGATTAGAGCCTGCAATTTCTGTGATCTAACTGCTGTGAGATATGCAGGGCTCCAATTATATCTTAGTCAGTACCATAAAAAGGATAGATGGGACACATAACAACACATAATGAAACATGTCAAGTTTTACCTAGAACTGCCCATTATTTTTTAAAAAGAACTGACAGGTTAATAAAGCATAATCCATAAGGGTAGAGTTTATTTGCTGTAGCTTTCATGGGTTTTGCTGAGGTCGAGGCAGTAATTATCCAACACAGATGTCTTGGTAACATCCAGAACTGTGCTGATGAGACAAGCAACCATCTGAGATTGACTATTTCTGAAACACATGTTCTCAAAGCATATTTTCTCTCATTTTGCAGCTGCTGAGAGACATCTTCATGTGGCTAAATACTTACCCCTCACTATTGTATTAAAAAGATGCCTCCAGAACAGCTTTTTCAGTTTAAAATGTTTCAGCCTTTTCAATATTTTTTTTAGTTGAAGAATTACACCAATTGTGTAAGTCCATCAATTAATTTTCCATGCATCAGTTCTGTGTCTAAACACTGACTAGAAGAAGCAGAAGCCTGTACTACAATAGCTGAAGGTTGATGCTCACAGTTGGTACACAGAGTAAGGATGTTTCATCCAGCCTGTCACTTGTGAGTTCTTATCTGCTCATCTGCTGCTACTCTGGAGAAGCTCTAAGCCAGGAATAGGATCCTGCTACCAGAAAATTCATTTGCAGAGATTAGCAGAATCCCTAGGAAAGGGAAAAGCTGCTGAATTGTACTGCTAGGCAAAATTTTGGATCCACTGCCTCATGCAAGGGTCAGGAAGGTGGTGTAAACTGATGACTGGCAGTAGGCAGTGACTGCAGGGCACTCTTTGCATAAGGCACAGACTTTACTGTCAATAAAAAATAAATATCCACATCATCTTGACTTCTTCAAGGCACTTCCACTAAATCAATCCAACAACCTCACAAATCTCCAGAAAATTACTGAATTTTTAGCCAGAAAAATGACCAAACTGAAGGTTCAACTTGATATTTTGAGAGCAATAAATACCTACACCTCAAGTCAACAGAAGCTGAAGGAATGAAATATCAATGAAAATGAAGTCCCAAACAATCCTGTGGAAGTTGGTGGAGCAGACTGAGCTGCAGTTCTCAGGCCATTTCCCCTCTGTAGAAGGCTTTTTTTAAATGAAGCCCTACCTGCATATCTGTGTTGTCTTGCTGAATTAAGTGCACTTAAAAAAAATAGCTGCAGGACCAGTACCAGGGTCTCATTTATTGAGGCAGTATGGATATTACTTTCCTTAGATGTAATGAGACACAGGCCAGCATTCTTCTTGGCATGAGACAATGAAAAGCAACTATTGCTACAAACTCAGAGCTCTCAGGTGCTCCTGCTCTATCCTACCTCTCACTTTTGAGCCAGGAATAATGAAGGAACTACAGATACAAAACCATGCCTCTTTCTTAATTTGAATTTATCAGTGCTTCTTCTATTTTCTTCAGTTTCAGAGAGCTTCAAAAACAAAGACCACAGAAACATTTGATCACTCCCAAAAAATGCATCTATCCCAGTGAAGACAAATTCTACTCACAGAGCATCACCAAATATTTCATTGTCCCTCATCTACTAACTGTACCATGGCCATAAAACTCCACCCCCAATGCAGAACACACAGCTGAAAGTCATTAGCTAAGTGTATTAACTCAGCCCTGTTCTGGTACTTTGATGGCATCATTTTGTCTTCACAAAATTCATCTTTTCTTCTCCAAGAGCACAAATTCACCCTTTCCTACTTACATGAGTATCACAGCTCCTGCCATTATTATGTGCATAAAAGAATTTCAATTAAGGCTGTGCCTATTCCCCAAGCTCCTTGTAGAACAAGTAAACACCAATTTTGCTCACTGCTATCTAGTTAGAGTATACCTTTGGGTCCCTACAGACATACACAAGTACCTTTGCCCCTTGAAAAAGAGAGTGCATAACAACTGTAGATGAAAGTGAAGGGTTTGTACGCACACTAGTTATTCTAAGTACAATAATGCTTTTATGCTGTCATTATCTGCTGTGAAAGTAGGAAGATCTTCCACAGATAAGCATATTCTGGATTATTTTCATCTCACAAGATGGACAATGCAAGAACCCGGGGCCCAGGGATGCTGCTGCTAATTACAGGAGAATAATTTTCTGCCTAATAGCACTGTTAGCATCCCCTTTGCAGTGCCTGAGCCCTGGCAGAGGGAGCTGAAAAGCACAGGATTTTTCATTCATAAGCACCTTCTCCAACACACATCTACTTTCAGAATTAGCTTCTGACTTGAAAAGGAAGAGGAGAGACAGGCAGATACACAGGCAAGCAGGAAGAACTGGCAAAGCTGTCTCTTTTTTGGCTGCCTTGTCCTGACCACTTGACAGGGAAATGAGATACTTGTGCTTTGTGATGAGATTAGCTCCTGCACGTCCGGTGTGGCCTCAAAGGAGCAGAGAAATCAAAGAGGACAGGAAAAGTAGATAAAGGATCTTTCCTGCCAGACACTCTACCTGGCCACACATGTATTATTGTGTATTAAAACTGACCAGAACTCAACCAAACCACCATGAACATGAGCAGAAGGATGGAATTTTAAGTTAGGCAGGTTACAATGAAGATATTTGTCATGGTGTTACCATTCCCTCACATTTAATCCTTCCAGTGGGATCAAATGGAAGATGGACACTACAACATTAATGTGGACATTTTGCTGCTATTGATCTGTACCTCAAAAACTTCTAAAATCTCTGCTGAGACTCAATTTGTCTCTAAAGGGCTCTTAATATATGCAAATCACAGGCAAGTCATGGTAAAAAATAAAGGATAAAATGTTCCAGACCAGTTTTATCCACCAAAACCCCAATACACCTTCAAAAGACCTTTGTGAACTGAAATGCAGGTTATGTGGATCTGGAGGCTTTATTACAATAATTTCTAAGTAAACACTACACTTTTACAGACAATTACTGAAGAAGTGAGCAGTCAAACTGAAGACAGAAGCTCTGCTTGCAGCTGGGCTTTGCAAAACTGGACACCTTGTTAACATGCTAATAAATGCAGATCCACCTGCCAGATTAGCTTTTTATATGCATGGCAAGAGTGGGGTGCACTGATGAAGAGGCTGTTAACTTACAAGGTGAATATTCACTCCTGCTGCATTTAGGCAGACAGAAAACACACCTGTCTTCCACCAGAAAAGGAAGGGGAAGTGTACTGAAAACATTTTAAACTCACCTTAATATAAAATAATAAAAGAATTAAAGTTTTATAAATGGAATTACCAGCTTTGGGAACTGTAGTGACAGGACAAGGGGAAGGGTGAGATGGGCTATTGGGAAGGAATTCTTCCCTGTGAGGTTGCTGAGGCCCTGGCACAGGGTGCCCAGAGAAGCTGTGGCTGCCCCTGGCAGTGTCCAAGGCCAGGCTGGATGGGGCTTGGAGCAACCTGGGATAGTGCAAGGTGTCCCTTTCTCCAGCAGAGGCTGCAAAAAATGAGCTTTAAAGGTCCCTTCCAACCCAAACGATTCTATTATTGCCAAATGTAATTGAGGAACATTAATTTCTTCTGGAACAGCATTTTAAAGCTTTTTGGAAGGGGGAAGCAGCTGACAAAGTTTAGCACTGATGAAAAATTAATTTATCATTTCAAAGCAAATAATGAAGAGCTCTGTCCAGAGCTCTGTCAGCCCATCTGGGAGAAGTGATCCCCACCGCTTAGGAAAGGAACTTTTAAGCTCTTGCTGTTAAATAACTCTGATTTGATACTGTAAACATTACAGATAAAACTCTCATTCATTAGGTGTAGAATACCACACCTCCCTCAGTGCCATCCTCTTCTTTAGGAGCTTCCTACATAGAAGAGGAACATTTTTTGTCACCATGTAAGTAAAGGGCTTGGCCAAAGGGCTCTCCAAAAGTGCTCTTTCAAATAGGCCCAGGAGTGTGGAAGGCTGAGAGCTGCTCCCAGCACTCCTACTCAATCCACCATCCAGCTCCTTAGAGCTCCAAGAAACACAGTCTTTAACACGCAGAGCTACAGGTAAAAGAGCAGCAGGCATTCTTTAACTGCTGCTGTTTTACTGACAGCCTTGCTTTTGAAATATAAATACATGCTGTTCTTTTGAAAGGCCCTGAGGCTTTAACTCAACAAGTTTAACTAATGTTAAAACACATTTTGGTTTGTTTGGAGTTCAGGAGAACGTTAGCTGAGAGTACATTACACAAAAACATGTGAAGCAAGAGATGTTAATCCAAACAAAGCTTTTCCTTCTCCAAGATGCAAACTGTTCGGTAATATCTTGCCACATTACCTCAGCAATTACAATACTGAAGGCAGCTGAGGAATCAGCTACTTGAATTAACACATTTTTGTTCTTTCCATGGAATACACAGAGCCTATGTCTTCTGCAAAGAGATTGAAATAAAATAGTACCTTTGGCATCATCAGAGCCTGAAGCCAATAGCTTAGGGTCCATCAAGTTAAAGTCAACACTCCAGCACCTTTTCTCATGCTCCTGTTGAGAGAAACAAGAACAATATTGCAAGGTAGTGAGCTGTAATATGATAAAACAGTAAAGGAAAACACACATGTTTGGTATAAATTGTCAGCAGGGACCTGGAGAGAGAAGTTTACTATGTTTATCAGTTTTTCCAAAAATATTTTTTCTCCTAATCAGATTGATCCTACCAATATGCTAGACATGCCAGGAAAGCAGAAAACACTAGAATGGTGTTTTTTAAAAATAAAACTAATTTCATTTTTACTTGGAAAGAAAAAAAAAATCAGGACATACACATTAAAAACCTGGTTTTGCAGCATTATTTGACTGTCTGTGGTTCCACCACCAACTGCTGCATATCCTAGATTGTAGCTGTATCTTTCAATATTAATAAGCAATTTTTAAGTATCTCCCAATACTGACAAGATGCTCATTTCAAACAT
>NW_005054560.1:383876-385251 GCF_000277835.1 Geospiza fortis | reverse complement strand
TCCGGCTGAGCTATTAAGTTAGTCTCCTGGTGTCTAATCCTCTGTTTTACCACTGAAATAAATATAATTAAGACTGCACACTCTTCCTCAAAACACAGAAGAGCTGTAATTGCTATGCTATCCATCCCACATGAAAGCAGAGCATTACATTGAATAAAATCTGAAATTCAGTCAAACCCCTGGTGTAAAGCCTTCACACAGGCTTACAAGACAAACAGCTCACAAGGATGCAGTCACTAAAGGGTTTCAGTACATGCAAAGCAGATGTCAATGCCTCTATGCAAATCCAAATAAAAAAATTCAAGTAATCTGATAGGAAGCAAAATGAGTTTGTTTTAACATAAGCAACAGCTGGTCATCTCTAGGTTCATTATTCAGCCTCATAAAGAACTGCAAAATGTATTTGAGGGGAAAACAGACTAGATTTATTCTGTTCAGTATAATTTCTCTTTCATTGAGATATGCAAAGGATTAGTGAAAACAGGCATTATAAAATTACTAAAAACCAATGAGAAAGTAAACGGTGGCCTAAATAGGAACTTTTTTAAAAACCTTCCTCTTTTGTTTCATAATTACCATTGAAATCAACTGCAAAATTCCCATAGTGTGACATATTAGGACTGAAACAACAAACTTGAGTTTACTAGATTGGCCCAATTCTTCACTAGCTTACAGGACAGGGGTTAACAAAGCTCCTTCTGTCTGGAAATGAAGGCCTGCATTAATCAATAAATTCTAAATCTGCTGATAAAGCTTATGTTGAACTGCCAAGGAGTCTGTAGTTCCTTCATTATCACTGACCAGTTTCAATGGACTGTGCTACCTACACAACACCCTGCAGCACTTCCAGCCTCTTCCCAGACACAACAGCCCTCTTCCAACCTCCTTGTTCTGATCACGAGCTCCTCAGAAGCCATTAGATAGAAACACAATGTTTGAGTTTCACAAAGAAACAAAATGCCAGAAACTTCTCCTGACCAGGTCTCGTGTGGGGAAGGAGCTCCCTTGCTCTGCCTTGTGCCCCCTTCTCCCAGCCTCACCACTCAAGGCTGCATTTTGCACTTCCGCATCTCGAGCACCTGTGCTGGCAATCACTGCAGAGTTTTACAAAAGGCTTTTGACAAAGACTGAAGTGTGTTGTCATCTTATTGCAGGGGTTCCACACTGTTGTCTCCTTATCACAAGAGTTCCATACCTCCTTGGTGTTTCTCCTGGGCAGCTCCTCAGAGCACTGACTCCCTCCTCTTCACAAAGCAGCCAGCTGACTCCAACTCCCTTCTCAACCAGGCAACCACTCTTTTATAGCACTCTTCTTCTCATTGGGTACAGCTGTGGCCTGTTAAAGTCAGGCCTGTTCCTAATCTTTGATAATTGG
>NW_005054560.1:361512-383685 GCF_000277835.1 Geospiza fortis | reverse complement strand
TGACTCCAGCTCCCTTCTCTCCCAGCCACCCCACTCTTTTATAGCACTCTTCTTCTCATTGGGTACAGCTGTGGCCTGTTAAAGTCAGGCCTGTTCCTAATCTTTGATAATTGGCCCAGCTGAAACTCCTTAGGGGTAAGATTACTTCCTACACTATCTTTATTTTTCTTATATGCTATCCCCCTACAGAAGTGGAACAGGTATGGAGAGACAGAGGCTTCTAAAGAAAGGTGAGACAGCTTCCAGGAACTGATTTCTCCCTGTGTAGATTCCCTACCCAAAAGCTGCAGCAAGAAAACATCAACTGCCTCACAACTGTGAGAGGAAGACACTCTGTTTTCCTCCCTTGGAGGACCACAGCTCAATAGAGCTGTGCAGATGAGAGACATCTACCAAACAGGAGGAATATCCAATTTCACCCTGTGGAACAGAAAAGCCTTTTGCTGGACTAGGAGCAGAACCTCAGACTCAGTGCTGTACATACAACAGGAAATGTTCCTTGCTGGCTGTGTGTTACCTGGTAGACCTTGGATCTCTGTCCTGTGAATCCATCCCAAAGGATGACGGTGCCTTCATAGTCACTGCTGGCTAGCAGGTTCTTGTGGTAACTACTCCAGCTGATACAGCTTAAAAAGAGCAAGCCCTGGTCAGTCTCACAGTAAATCAATGTACAACACAAAAATCACTCTTGCAATACATTAGGCAATGAGTATCTTTGAGTACACAGCATCTTGATCAAATCACCCCACTGAAACATGCAGCTTAGAGGGAAAAAATATAAAACCCACCAGAAATAGAACAAACATTATCCCACAAACTAAGAGAAAACTTTATTCACTGAAGAGACATCTCCCCCTTGAAGCGCTAGGGTCTAGAGTTTTTTAAAAACACAATTATTTCAAACACTGATTTTTATTTTTTTTGCTATTTGAGTACCACACAGATTCTCAGAGAGCTCAAGATTTGATGCCTTTACCTCTCAGCAACAGACACTATTGTTATTATTGCAATAAATTATTATACAATCAATAATAATTATTATTTATAATAACCATTATACCATATTATTATACCAAATTATTATTATACCATATACTACTTAACTTAGAGTAGCTGTATATGTAAAATTCATAGATGCATGGACAGTAAATCAAGCTCTCCTGCAGCACACAGCTAATATTCTATGTATGTACCTATGTGCACATTAAAGTTTGACTTCTGAGAAACTACTTCCAGCTTTCTGTAAATGCTAAAAATGAGGAGAAAACAGCGATTTGTTTACTATGAATATTTTAGGAAATGTTTCTGATCAAGAACTGGAAAATATATCACACAGGTTTTTATTTCAAGCTGAACTGAGAGGCTGTGCAAAACTAAATGATGATTCCACTGGCCAACTCTAACGATGAGCAGAGAAAACAAGAGCAGCAACACTGCCAAGTCACACTCGCAGCATTCTGGCACAATGCCTCCACTCTGACTCCCAGTGACAGAGGTAAGAAAATTTGTAATACTTGTTCACCAATTTTTGGACCATCTGGCAAAGAAGCATGCCAGTAGGCATCAAGTGTGATGTACAGAGCAGAAGCTGAGCTGACAGATCCCATTCATGCAGGTCCTCGAGCAGCTCTGACATGGATAACTGGATCATGGTAGCCTTGGGGCCAAGTTTTAACCAACAATACAAACCAGAAGTCCACAATTCTGTAACTTCTTAGTACTGCTTTGATCAGAGCAGCTACGCATTGAAATATGATGTAGGTACATGGATACTGATTTAGGAGTATTATACCTTGCTAAATTCTTGGTTCTACTATACCCTTCAATCCTGTTTTCCTTAATAATTTACACACAGAAGAGGAAAAATCCTTTTCCTTTCTCATGGTAGTTAAACATTTATTTTTCCATTAGTTAAGTAAGAGTAAGCAGCATTGGCATTCTGCTCCTGACTACGCTGAAACTTAACAGCATTCCTTCATTTTTAAACTTTACATTCAGAAACTAAAAATTTTATTTACCCAATAGAAGTCATCATTTTTAACCACCAGCTGCTAAGATGATGGTTGCAGTGATACAGCTCATGCAATGATTTCCCTGGCTTCACCTCTTCCATGATTTGTCATTAATGAGAAAATATTAAGTATCCCTAACCCTTGTAGGCATGAAAGCTGTCCACAAATGCACCATTCAAGGAGCCATCACTATTTCAGTTCTTCTTCCATTAGGTACCCACACAGAAAAGCAGGTCTTGACAGCCTATGATTTACTAGAAGCCTTATTCCAAGAAGCTTAAGTGACTCCCTGAGTTCCAAATGGAGTTGGCAGGCACTGCCCACCAGTTCCATGAGGTGAAGGTTGCAGCAGCCCAGAGTTAACCACATCTGACATCTGAGTCATGTTGCCAGGTGGAGCAGCCCCTGATGGAAGCAAAAGCAGTTCAGAGCCCTAGAGCTCCACCACACTGAGCTGTGGGCTGGGAACAGTCTCCAGCCACTGGCAGGGAGGTAGAAACCACACCACAGGAGGCCTTTATCAGTCCAAACCCGTCCTGCCAACCACATTATCTCCTCTCAAGTCAGGGCTTCAAGGAGCTTAAGGAAGAAAGGAAATAATCTGTGAGTGAAGCCATCATGTACAAGCAGAAAGAATACAACCCAGAGCCAGATCTTAAAAAGCAATCTCCTATCCGGATGGCTTTGAGAGGACATCAGACAACATCAGCAAGTGAAAAGGGTGCTAGAGGAAGGCTGATGTGCTGGTGACACTTTGGGTGGTTAGAGGATGAATATTCTCTTCATACTCAGGTGGAACAATCACATAACATCTTGTCAAAAAAGAAATCACCCCCAGACAATGAAAATTAAGAATTACTGAGTAGGTAGAAGGATGTAAAGGACAAGAGTTTAACAGTTCTGTTTGAGATGTGATAGATTTAAAATACTTCACTGATGGTACAGATGGAGAAAAACATGGTTTCTGTGCCCAAAAACATGTTCATTAATTCTGGCACAGCAAAGATCCCACTGCAGCATGATGGTGTTAAACAAGGGGTTAATATTCATTTGGAAAGCATTTATAGACAGACTTAGAGGGCAAAACAGGAACTGACAGGTGAAAAATGGTTAGGGATTTGCAGCCACTAAGTGGTTCAATTAATACCCTTTAAGTCACACACACCATAAATCTTTCATTTTTAAGTAATGTGATTAAAAGATCATAGTAAGACAAAATCAACTCTGTTCCAGCTCTCTGCCTTAATTCTGCCTTCATCCCCACCCAACTTTCTTTATGAAGTCTGAAACTAGAGCTTTTCCCTTAACATTGCAATACCTGAGCTTCTTTCTAACTTAAATTCTCCAAATTAACCTTCGTAGAGGGCAATTTAGAGTTAGATCAGGTGGAAGGGAGCTCCCCTTTGCAGGTAGGTTTTTAGCAAGGGCTGTCCTTCCATAGAAATCACAGAATGGTTTGGGGTAGAAGAAACCTTAAATATCCCCTCATTCCATTCCCCTGCCATGGGCAGGGACTCCTTCCACCATCCCAGGCTGCTCCAAGCCCTGTTCAACCTGGCTTTAGACACTTCCAGGGATGGGGCAGCCACAGCTTCTCTGATAACCTGAGTTGTACCACCCTCTGAGCAGACAGCTTCCTAACACAACCTAAACCTCTTCTGAATCTGAAAGATTCAGCTTGAAACCATTTCTCCTTGTCCTACCACTCTCTGCACCTGTAAAAGGTCCTTTGGTTGTATCCTCTGGCATCTGAGACAATCCACATCAGGAAGAAGGCTGTTCTGGATCTGGGATGTGCTTCTCTTCCATATGGCTTTCCTGGGACCTGCACAGGGCTGAGAACTCATTGCCACATTCCCCTTAAGGGAAGCACTGATCTTTCTTCCATGCCCAACACAAGCAATTTTGCTGAACCTTTAAAGACATCTATTTTTTTTGGGTTCCCTTGAGATGCTATCATGGGTAACAAATTGAGTAACAAACTCAAAGGCATGGGGGAGCAAAGCTGGAGAAGGGCAAAGGAAAGTCAAAGGTGACATGAACCAAAAATGCAGCTTACACAGTCCTCAGATTAACTATCAAACCCCTAGAAATTCATAAAAACAACCTTTTGTAGACAACCTTTAGATGGTCTGCAGGCACATCCAGGAGAAATTGAAGTATGAAGGCTCTGAGATATGATATAAAAATAACTATCTAGGGCTGAGAGAATGTATAATTCACTGGACTAAAAGGCATTGTGTGATGCCATCTTTTATTTTAAGTACAGTAGCTGTATTTTTTTTCCCAGTTTTTGCTTTGTTCTTTAATCCAGAGAGAGAGTGATAGTTACACCCCAGAGATTTATCTTATCAGAAGTTGTGATAGCTTTCCTTCCTAGGGGATTAAGCTGGAGAAACTGTAGTTGAAAGCTAATCACCAACCTCAGAAAAACCCTCCTAACCTCAGCATCTGATCCAGCCACACAGAAATCCTGACCCTGTAAAGATTCATGTGCATCCTTCATTTTATTCAGACACACAAGTGGGCCAGCTCAGTTAGCACTGTCAGTTATGCTGATCTTTCTTTCATGAGACTGTTATTTTTATGGCTAATATATCTCAAATCCAGGCTCAAGCTACCCAGTGTCAACCACTCCTCTGGCAGTGAGAGCTAAATAAAGTTAAAGCTTTTAATAAGGCACAAACTCCTGTGGTCTGATCTGCTTCTGAGCACCAAGTGCTTCAGACCCAGTCTGTCACCATGAGCCAACTGATGACTGGTAGTTTTAGGACTGAAATGTTTTTAAGAGCATGATCTACTACTGCAGAGGACATCCACATGAATAACAACATGAAACAAATACTTCAGAGACATATGGAATTACATTACTGTGAAGAATGTTTTAAAATAAACCCCTTTTTTCTTAATCAATTCAAAGAAAACCTCTGGTATGGTTAAAGACAAACACTTCTGGAGAAAAATTTCATCTTCTTGCAAAGTGAATCAGTGATTCTAAAAACTTGAATTAATGCAAGTTGAAGGCATATTTCCTTATAACCAGTTTATTGTCAAACATCCTCTGCATTGGAAATACTGGCACCCAACACAACCAGCTCATACCATTCCAAACTGCAGAGTCTACAATAAAAAAGACAATATGACAAGTTTTTGCTTAATTTAAACTTAATAGCAAGAAGTGGCTGCCATTTTCAAAGCTGACAGCAATACACCCATGAAGCACTAGTAGGATATAGCAATCACATATTTGATTTATTGACACCAAAAAATGGAAACTGTAAAATATTAGCAGCCTCCTAAAAAAGAAAGAATACTGATGCCTTGCTTTTACTGCAATTGACTAAACAGATGCAGCTGATTTTGGAGGTTTGTGGTAACATCTATCACTGAAGTACAGATGCTGCAAACACACGGTGGTGAGAATGCAGAATACTAAACACGGATTTCAAAAGCATGTTTACCTAACCACACTCACACATCACCTGCTGTAGATTAACGAGGCCTAAAGCCAATTTTTTACCTGAATGCTAGATCTCCTTATTTTTCTCCCCCTGTGACCTATGGCAAAACAACAAATCTGCCTCTTGAATAAATCAGAGCAGAGCTGTGGCTTGCTGCTAGCCATTCCTCTTCGTCCTTTCCCATCTCCTGCACGGGGGGAGCTGCAGATTAGTGCCTGCCATAGCTAAGGACACAGCAAGTCATAATTAGCTCACAGGGTGCTGTTTATAGCTACTACACAATGCCAGGATTTGTTTCTTGTACTGAAGCTATGAATCTGTAAATGGGATTTTTATGAGGATTTATGTGTCATCTTGTGTTTTTCCTGGAAGCTTATGCCACTGTTGTTCCCAGGGGATGCGATGCACATTTACCAGAAACCCAACACACCGACTTCCTCCCCGCTCTTCAAAATAGGGATAAGAAGGCTTAGCAGATGATGAAAAAAGAATGTATTTAAGAAGCAGGTGGGTGTAAAAAAAGGGGGTTGGAAAAGAGGAAGAGACTCAGCTACAGCTGGTACCAGGGCTCTGCTCCAGGAAAGCCTACAATCAATTACTGCTGGCATGAAGCTCAAGCTTTCAGCAGGCACCCAGCTGGCACACGGCAGAGCAGGGCTGGGCTGGCGCCAGCCCCGGCCCAGGCACGGGCTTCCCTTCCCGCAGCTGCTCTGGGCCAGACTTGCTCTTGGCCAGACACAAGTCCTCACAAATGCTGTCACCTGTCTGCTTTTATAAAAGCCCATCAGAGCCTCTGCTCCTCTGAAAGCTGAGTCACCAACATCATCGCTAATGATTTATGTTCCTGCATCATTGCTCCGAACAAGGTTAACCAGGATCAATTTAACCAGGAGAGACATGTCACCAAATCCCATCTGCACACAGACCCCTGCATCTCTGCCAGGAAGAAAAATACCACCCATTTGCTAGAGCAGAAATATGTTTGTCTTTGATATCAGGAGGGGCACTCACAGGTAAAGTCTCCTGGAGAAGCTGCGCTTTCCCCCAAATTAAGATCAACGGCTTTAAACTGAGGCTTTTTACAAAGAGCAGGCTCCACTTATTTAGATTTTTCTATTACAATATGGGCACATTTTTAGCACACTGCAATATTCCATAATGAAATTGCAGCCTTCATCTCTAACTTCTCCCTCAAGCTACGCCACTTCAGAAAAGCAAGCAATTATGCTGCTCGACGCTGCAGCAGCGAGCCCCGGCACCGCTGACTGGCAGCACAGCTAATGGATACAGCAAGGATGCCTCTGACTGACAGACCAACTTTATTTGTCAAAGCCAAAAGCACCTACCTGCCAAAGGAAGCCTGATATAATTGGAGGAGGCTGATGGGGGAAAAAAACCCCACCATTTATTTCTTCAAAGGAATGAGAAAAACTAGGGCAAGAAAATGAGAGAGGACCTGATCCTCCTCTGCTGAGGAAGAGGGTCAGAGGACAGTGCATTTAGCATTGTCATATATACATAAAATATATATGTGCATGAAATTTGAGAATGAGAAAAATCTTGAAAGCAAGCAGCATCCTGGCTGGAGCACAAATCCAACACAAGTAACACCACAGAAAGCCCTAATGTGACTCTCCTCACTGGCAGCTGGGGGAGAAGAGGGAATTAACAACTCTCAGGGTAGCTCCCTTGTCAAAACTGAAACCACTAGTTTGGAATTTGTTTCAAGTTGCCCAAGAAATACCAAACACACATTGCTTTTCCTCTTCTAATTGAAGCAAAAGGTATTAATAGACTGGAAGATGGGTCTCCTATTATTCTGCTCATCTCTCCACAAAAATGAAGCTGAATGGTGCAAACTCAGGTAAAAATGCAGAACATTTCACCAGCCCAGCCAAACACGAGCTCCATAATCAGTACAGCATATCAATACAAACCACTCAGGCTGCTTTTACCCACTGTGAGATCTAGTCCCAGGGTCAGCTGCATTTACATCTTTCCCTTCATAAAATAGTGTTATGTAATTCCTGGGAATAATGAGCACAAGCAACACAGGGATGACTGAGCTATCTTTAGAAATGTGTCAGCTACAAAACAAAGCGTGACTTTTACGCTCTAAAATAGGCTCACAAACATTCTTAATTTTGTTGCACAACATTTTGTTTTCATGGAAGCTGGACTGTTACATAAATTTATTACTTGCACTTTCATGGGTGCTTTACTGCTTTTAAAATGTAGGGTAACAAATAAAAACAAATTATTGCAACAGAGATGCTGGAGACTTGTATTATAATACTGAATGGGTTTGATTGCCTCTATTATTTACTTCTGAGCTTTATGAGATTTTTTGAATTAGGATTTTAAAGTTATTTAGCTGGATTCTTTCAGTTGAGGTTCTAACATGGAGGTCTGTATTTCACTGGTTTAATACATCTAAAGGGATAAAAAAATGGGTTCACAGTAATGATACCACAGAAACAAAAAAAATCAAGAAAGGTCTTTTCTCAGGAGCTTTATATTATGAGGCCCAGCAGAACAGCACTTCAGGCAGACAAAAATTCCTAGGTAGAAGGTGCCAGTGAGGAACATTTCCTGAGAACTAGCAAGCTCTCAGAAGAACAGAAAGGATCTGGTCAATGAAGAGAGCACGAAGAATCAGTAACTGTTATGAAGAGCTGAGTACAGAGGTTTCCTTGGACAAGCTATGACTTTACCTGGAGCATGTATCCCTCACTTTGAGCAGGTATCCAACAGCATTTGCAAGCAATAGCAGTTTACTTCCCTATTGCCTTTTCTCCTCCAGATATGTGGGTTTTGTTCATCCAACCTTGGATGAACCCAGTATACACAAGGAACAGTGTCTGTGCCACCCAATCTCCATCAGTGCCTGCATTCCTCCTTTCCTCTCCAATTCCCATACAGAAAGCAGAACAATTGCTACACATAAACAATCAAGTGGAAAAGGCACTCTGAGTTCAAATACAAATCAATGCCTACCTGATTTTGGAATTACAGGTCATTTCATTCTCAGGGTAGTGAATATCCACTGCATCCTGAATGACTGTACCATACTCATAGACTTTAATCTTCTTTGTCACTCCAGCGATGGCAAAGTAGTCACAGTCTCGGTCGAACTCAATACTGAGAAACAAAAATATAGGTTGAGAATGCTATAAAAATACCCCACATACTTACCAGGAGGATATTTTACCTCCTAAACATCCTGGTATGGCAGAGTTGAAAATTACAATCTGCAGTTTTCAAATACCCCGGTCAGATCTGGCACACACCCCAACAGTGTGGAGTTCTTGCTCTAAGCATTGTTCTCTAATCCACCCCCCAACAACACACACAGCTCCATTTCTGTGGCAGCACAATCACCCTCCACAGCCAGGGTATTTGTTCACGTGCTCTGGAGGTTTTTCAGTTCAGCCACACCATCTACACTGCATGGTACCCAAAGGTCAAAGCCAACAGCTTGTCCTGGAAACGTGCTTAACATTCCATGGCATGACTGCCCATTGATTCCTCCTGTGTACAACAGCTTCAGGAACTTTTCAAGTGCTAATGCAGAGCAAAGCAGTATTTGTGAAAAAAAAAACAAACCCCTTCTAAATTCCCTGGGTAACCACAGGGGGTTGAAATCAGATCATCAGTACTGTAAAAACAACTATGACTTCCATTTAGGGTTGCTTGTGCAAACAGAGGCACCTTCTTTCTTGACCCGCGGGGCAAGTTTGTAATAAATATCAATGAAGCTGGAAGTAAAAGCAGTCAACTTAAAACAAAGTTAAGCTGCAAATGAGAAAAGCCTGAGGTTGTACTGAAACACATCTAAGAGAAAGGCAGGCAGCAGGTTACAAACAGCTAATGTCATTCCTACCTTCACAGCTTGGAAGGGCTTGAGAGAAATCTGCTAGACATCCAGCAGCTGGGGAAGTAATCCTACTTCCCAGGAGCTTCTGCTTTCCTGCAGCCCATGGCACTGCTGGCAGGGCAGGGACACATACACCTGTCTCCTTTGAGGGCAGCAGCCTCAATGAGACACTCCCCAGAAAGGGTGGGGGCAGCATTTGCCCTCAGTCAGGAGGTTTCTATGATCAGTAACCAGTCCCCAAGTCTTCTGAATAAGCAATCAGTCTACTGTTTAGAGAGGTCTCTTTTGGAGTTCTTCCACTCACTAATTCATTTAAATCCCTGCTGTCTCTATCACTTGGGTTTTATCCCCCCCTTAAGAATCCAGGGTGTTTATGAACCAGGGAGGAAGTTCTTAATGGCAGCAGGAAAAACTGAGTTTACACTAATTCCACATTCAAAATCCTGAGAGCAGGGGTATTTAAGGTACCTTTCTACAATTAGAAAGCATTAAACAATTTCAAGAAGAGAAAGGGCTCTTCAGGCTGCCCCCATTGCTGTAACAGCAAGAGCTTTCCACTCCTCAACAGAGCTGAGAAGTTGAAGGCAATGCAATGTTTCCAAGGGAAGATAAATTTAAACACCAACAGAATTTTCAAGTCCTTGTAAAGGAGATATCATCAAGTTATTTTTAAACTATGGAGAGAAAAGACTGTTGATATGCAGTCTGTTGCTATAAAATAATTCAATGAAGCAGCTTGAAACTTGGCCATTTAACTCAGGCACCCAAACTTCTCTCAGGAGTGGCAGGAGATGGCCCCACTCACAAGTGACTGCTAGAAAAGCTAATCAGGTGCAGCCTGCAAAATCATGAGCCTCCAAAATGCAGGGAGGAACATGCTTATGGCTGGGGAATTAAAAGCATGCAGACATCTATTTAAATAAAATGGGAGAGGGAAAGAAGTCACCTAAGCATTCAGGCTGCTCTCCCCACTCCCCAGATCTACACTAATCTAAATCACTTTTTATACACACAGGATGAAAACACCATTCAGGTCTGTCTTGTTTTGTCAGCTCACCCTATTCTGTGGAAGAATTTTATAATCAAAGCCTCTATAACAATACAAAGGATTTACTTGTACCACAATCTTAATTGAACTGCTGTCTCCTCTCCTGTTCTCTGCCCTGTGGATTCAGGTAAAGCACAGCTAAAGTGATGGCAGTGATTCATCTGCCTGGATTCAATTTAAACCCTCAGCCTTCTGCTGAAGAAAGAAAAATAATGCATTACAATGTCTGGTAAAAAGCCAAGTTATTAGAGCAGAATAGAACCTCTCTCATTTGGGTTGAGTTTGCTTCTCTAGTATTAATTCAATTTTTTTTTAATAGAGACATGCTGTAGACAAAACAAATTAGTATTTAAAGATGCCCATAAAAGTTAACACATCATTAAAAAAATAAAAAGCCGTAAGTAATGGAATTGTCAGACCTGTGACCTTCAAACAGCATCAAAGACACTGCAGGGAGAAAAAGAATGCAGAAATGCAGAAAGCCACTACAGTGCAGACCAACACACACCTGCACCTTGGCCTCCCATCACCTGTGCTCAGTCCTGGAACAGCCAGTGATCTCTCTTTCTGCCAGTTAGCTTTTCACCAGTGATTTACAAATAAAAACAGGAACAATCTAACTACCTAATCGAGTGCATTATATACCATATAAAACTGTCCCTAGTATTTGCAAAGCTCTGCTTACACCTGGACTAATCAGCATTAGGACAAACAGCCTACCTGCAAAGCAACCATTAGTTTAATGCTTTTTCTTGCATGTCTTTTAAATACACTTAGTATTATGCAAGCCTTATTTGCATTTAACTGGCTTGTCGGTACTCCTGTCACCTGCTGCTTGAAGTCTTTGTGTCAATGTAAGCTCTTGCTTATACACAAGCTTATCTATATGAAAATTCACCGGAGAATTTAAGTTTTGTTTTGTCTTGTCAAAAGACTCAACAGAGCCAGCTCAGAAAGACAACATTCTGCTTTGCAGGTGATACATTTCCACAGTCCAAGTGAATTCCTCATTGGCACAATAACAACATGCAATAGAATAATAGGAAATAATTAAAACCTCCAGTGAAATTACCTTCTGGACCAGCAGTGGTCCTTGCTCCTCAAAGATGTACTTGTTAAAAACAGTTATCAATTGCTTCTTTTTGTTCAGCCTATTTTTAAACTCCACATTTCTGACCAACCAACACTAACCAAATTTCTGTAAGGAATCTTTTGGGGACATATGAACTACTGGATATTTGAAAGAGCTTTATAAACATGCCACAGAATTACTTACAGAAATCAAATTGAAAGGATCTGACAGTTTTGTTTAAGGGAAAATAGAAGAGAGACATCTCTCATTCCCAAATCACTGCTTTCTTTCTCCTAAGAAGTTGACAACCAACATCTTATGGAAATATCACTAAGAGCTGCTAGAAAGTAAGCACATCCTCAAGGGTTCTGGTTTCTCCACTGCTTATCTTAATTCCCAATCTGTGAGATTATAAATCAACTGCTTTATTTTAATGGTAAAGCCTGTGACCTTGGAGAACACTCATAGCTAACAAATAGAATTATGAAATAAATTGCTTCTGAAACATGCCTGGAAGCCTGCGAAGTATTTAGCAGCTCTGCCATTGTGTAAAGCCTTAGTACATTTGCATCCTGCTGGTGTGTGCAGTTGTTCTCCACATCCCCGGAGGATGCGCTGGAGTTAGGGAATGCATACAGATGGGAAACTAAATTGATTAAAGGAATGGAGCAGCTGCCTCCCCAAAAGGGTTATGAACAAGGCAACAGCAAGACGGGTGTTCAACAAGTCACACTACAGCTAGGAGGTACTGGGCAGAAGATTTGATTTGGGACAGAGGAGGGTTTCCTCCCTCTCCGTTACACTTTTTAAGAAGCACACACACATTTCAGGTGGTAACTCCTGACAACAGCAGTCCATGTACAGCTGGGTCATACCAGATATTAACAGGGGTGCACTATACCCACTGTTTGAAAACAGGAGAAGACAGGGAGAAGGTATCTAAGTGCATTTGCCTTTAATGTACCACCAGTTAAAGGTCTTCAGCCAACTGCTCCTCTCCCCTTCCCATACACAGCCTACAATTGCTACTGTAATCAAAAATGCCTCCGTTCTGACTTGTTACCAAGATCTGTGACTGTAGGAGTTGCCATTTCTACAAAGTAGATGATTCAGTCCCTCTCATGGAACTGCATTTATCTATACAGATATATATAGAGAGACACACACAGACATACTGTCCTCTCTGGATACACCAAAGCCTTTCAATTCTGTTTCTCCCAGCCTAGTGCTGTGTCTATTTATGTATCTCTAACATCAACTCCTATCTTGCTGTGGAGGCCCATATTTAATGACAACATGAATATATTGTTGGGACTTAATTGGTGAGAAGAATGAGAGATGCCAGCAGCAGTTTTCGTCCTTCACTTATATTCCTTAAATCCTTTCTTACTCTGTGCTTCCACTGCATGGCCTCCAAGGGGTGTCCTGTCACTCCTAACAATCCCAAGCCTGGCTATCTCTTTCCAATGCTCATTTTGAGGCACCAAAGCCAAAGATTAGATATTGAGGTTACAATCCAACACTGTGGGCACCAGTGTAGACTGTTAAGCACCTGGAGCCAATACAGAAATTGGTATTAATATCACAGACCTGAGAGACTGCTTACAACAGACTGATATTTTAAGTAATTAAGTAAGGTAATTAGTGTCACTAAGTATGCACTACTAGCATACTAACATGGTTTTTTAAAAACAAAGCTATATTCAGGCATAGGAAGCAGCAGTAAAGCACTCAGACTTTGTGTTCTATCAGCTCAAAGCCTACATTTTGTTACACATAAAAACAAAAGCAACTGAAACAAAGGATATGAAGTTTCAGTACCAAAAGCTTGTTCTGCTAAAGCTGTGAGTGGATGAAATAAACCACTGAGGTTTTTCTCTGTAATAAAGCAGCAGTTCCATTAGTTACTCCTTACTCCAGAGCACCACCACCTAAGTAAGGTCACTGCTTTTATTTCTGAGTCCTTAATCTGTGCCACAGGGACAAGGACAGGCCACCACAGCAGAAAATATTTCTTGATTCAAACTCCCAGGCTGCCAAATGTTTTCTGAAATATAAACTGAGTGAGCATGTCATGATCCCAGACAGGTTGTTGCTATCTCTAGTCAGAAAGGACCACTTAAACCTCAATTCTCTGTAAATGGTTATTTGGATAGGTAAGTTAAATGTATAAATGAGATTATCACTCAAAGTCATTCTATCAGACAGCAAACACTTTTATCCCTAAGAATCACATTACTTTAGGTTAGATGTGACTCCCAGATCACCAGAAATTTGCCAGATTTGTCCTCTGATCAAGGTGAAGTCAGCTACTCTCAGTAGATCAGATTCAAGTCTAATGGATGTCTAATAAACACTGTGGGACAGAGGAGCCTCAGCTATTTCAGACTGATGCCATTCTTTGGAGTTATTTAGAATATCCCAGCTCCAGTGGCACCAGCAGTTACTGAATGCACCCAGGGTACCCTTCCCATCTCCTCCTCCAGGCTCCAAACATCCAATGAGAATGTTACCCCTAATCAAACTCCTATTTGAAGCACAAAAACAGGGACTAGAAAGTCAGCTCTGTGTGTTAATTAACTTTCCCCCACTCTCTGGGAAACAGGCTGGGAAGGCTGTTGCATTAGCCCAGCAAAGGCTGCACTGCACAGGGAAGGGCAGTCCTGAGCTCTGGGCTCCCTTGGAAAGACATCATTGCACAGCCATGCTGCAGTCATACTGGCAGGATCTCTCTTACAGGCACAGTAGCCTGGAGGGCTGTTCTGCTCTGTTTGAAGAAAGGCATAAAAAGGTACCACATTAACAAAGTAATGTCATTAGACCTAGTTCCAGGCCCACTTCTTGCTTATAAAAATCCTTTTAAGTGTAATGAAATGCCATCAGTTCTAACAGAGACCACTTCATAATACTCCCGTTCCATAAAGAGCTTGTTTAAAGGAGAATATTAAACCTGAATCGAGGAGATTTGGCGGGCTCAGATCCATCTCACAGCTCGGAAATCAAACCCAACAGAGTGACTTTTATGCTTTGTCATCGCTAGATAAAACGGAGTCGTTCTTTTTTCAAATCCAATGAGAGCATATACTATGCTGTGAGATTAATTAGGCTCCTTGCATTAGCTCAGTTTTCAGAACCATGCTTCTCTCTACTTTGCAAAGGAGTTACCATGAACCTAATCTCCTCTAAATACAACACAAAATATCCCAGAAAGCCATAGCAGAGTCCCAGTCTTGGCTATAAGATTATAGCTAGAGACAGCCTCTTCTGCTGCATAATGTTTTTTTTCATACATGCATTAGGGGAACTTGGCTTAATTAACACTAATGATGAGAAAACCTACAGGGAACTGCTGAATTCTGCAAGCCACCAAATAAAAAGTGTATTGATAAAAAGCCACTTTACTGCTGGGCGATGCTCTTCTGCATGTTGAAGAGAAGATGACGACAATGCCAGGGTTTCTATGCCAGATCCACAGAAGCACAATGAGCCAAAGCTGCTGCAAATGACTACCCTGCAACTTAATGAGAATTAGATTCAGTTTTTCCACAAACACCATTTTAAATAATTTCCTAGAGCAGGAGAAATTTAACTAAAAATACCAACAGTTAAACGCAGAGCGTTCCTTATGACACTATTTAAAATTCAAGCCAAATGATCAGTCTGCCTGCTGCAGTATTTTGGGTAACCCATATCTGCATTTAAAACCCAGGAGGAATCATTTCACCCAGCTGGGCCGATACACAGTGGGTTATGAACAGCTGGCAGTAGCCACAGGACAGAGTCAACATTTTCAAACATTAAGGTGGAAGAGGTTACAACTATCCAAACATTCTCATCTGCCTTTAAGCTTGGGAAGTGTTTCCAGGAGAGAATCACTGAATGGATAAGGCTGGAAGCCACCACAGTGGGTCATCTGGTCCCACCTCCCTTCTCCAGCAGGATCATCCCTGAGCACATGGCACAGGCTTGCATCCAGATGGTTCTGGAATATCTCAGGAGACTCCACACTCTCTCTGGGCAATCTGCCAGTGCACCATCACTGCACAGGAAAGAAGCTCCTCATGTTCAGCTGGAACAGAAGACAGCAGCCTCCACCCAAGCTGAGGTTTTAGAGAGGAAACCCTGCCCCATGACAGCCTGTAAGGTAGTCGGAACAACAGCACCATCTTATCAGGATTACATCATTAAGTAGGAAGGAACTCAGTTGTAGCAAGTACTGAAGTGCCTTCTAGATATAAAGCCATTCAAAAGCTTGCTTCCAAGCCACCCTTTTGTTACCACACCAACAAGGATTTTGTTTCTTTAAAATTGAGCACAGCAACATTTGACAGAGCTGATGAGGCAGGGGAACAAACAGATCTGAAAGAGAAATCTCCATCAATACTGGGACTTGAACAGTGCAGTCTGTCTGTAGGCTCCAATTCATGCTTCTTCCATGACTTGGCAGCAGCAGCTGAGGATGTTTGTCTCCAGCTGACCACACTGCCATTTTGCCCCATTTCACGGGACAAATCACCACCCCAAGCCTCTGCCTTTTCCTGACACTGCCCACCAGTTCTTCTGCCAGACACCCTGCAGAGAAGCAGAAGGGAGCTGGTAGACAGTAGCTGGAGACAGTAACCTCTTTAGACAACTCAGCTCAATCCAACAGGCACCATGAGTCAGGGCACCAGCCTTCCTAAATACCAAATCCATACACCACACATGAGCCTTTCCCAAGCAGCCAGAGGATGGGCTTGGGCAATTAACTGCAATGTTCCTCCTGCCTGGTAATGACAGAACAAGGTTGAAGCATCATTTGAAGCATTTCTCATCCAGCTGACAAAACTGTTTAATGAGATTTGTTTTGATTGCACTTTGAATCTTATTTCATCAGTATTTTGAATGCTATCCTTTTTTACTTTTTCTCAAGAATGAGTTATGTATACCCTTAATTCCACAGTCTCACAGAGAAGTTGTTCTGACTTCACTTGCACAAATGTATGCACACACACTTGTATATAATCCCATGAAAACAAACATCATTTCATAGCTTATTCTGTGTTAATTTATTACCTTATTCTATGAAACAACTATGCAGCCCATAAATCCCAAACATGCCTCAGAAACTGTATTTATTAATGGAAACGATGATATATTAATAATCATGAGCTCAAGCCTCTTCTCCAGGCTGAGCTGCTTGTAAGGTTTATTCTCAGAATCATTTAAGCCCACACCATACATCTTTGATGCTTTAACACACTCTTATTATATTGCTCAACTACCCACCATTTAACAGGCTAAGGTCTCTAGTTGGCCAGGAACAAACAAAAAAATCCAAAGGCTTGCAAATGCTTTTCAGATCATTAGATCTTAAAAAAAATTCAGGCATTTACAACAAATATAGCTAGAAAATTAAAAGAATGCTGTAATAAGATACAGAAATCCATGTTCTATTAAGAAGAGGTTTTTGTCCTTATGGAGAAACAAGAATTCAGTGTATCAACACTCAATGCCAAATGAAAGCTATAGAATTGGGGGGGATTAAATGAAATCCATCTTTGACTTTTACAAACACTGTCAGAATGTGAACTGTGTGTCTAAGATGCTGGAACCACAGTTTTTGAGGCTTGCCTGTCCAGTTCTTGAGGCCAAGACACACCACGACTGCCTGCTGACACCCATTACCACACTAACATCACCAGGAACAGAAGGGCAGCTACCCCAACCTCACTGAAAAGATTTTCATCCTGAGCAATCAAGAGGGGTGGATGCAATGATGCAAGGCAATTTCCACGTGGTAATGATGCCATTTTGGTTTTTGCTTTTTTTTCTATATGCTTTTTTCTCTGTATTCTTTGCACATATATTTGTAGCTCTGGAGACTATTGCATTAGTGGCTAGTTTTCCAGTAATTTTCCATGTCCTTTCTGTAGGCAGAAAGATAAAACAAATTCCAGGGCCCCCCTATACTATCTTAGTTCCTCCTGGCTACCAAGGTTGAGAACTCAAGATAGATTATCATAAATACAGCAAGTACACCAAGGGGGGTGGTCCAGAGAAGGGGCTTGACTTGGAGGGGAATTGCATCACCACTTGTTCTCCTAACTGCTTTTTTGTCAATTATGCTAATTGGTTAAACTTATAAAAACTGTATTCACCCCATGTGGACAGGCTGTGGGGATATTCTCCATGACTGCCCCTGGAGGCCTCAAAATAAAGATCTACTTTTATATTACCTTCTATATTCTATTGAAAGTATGTGTTGTTTCATTTCTAGGTTGAAAAAGGCATCAGTACCATCCTCCTACCAGAATACTGATTTCTCATTTCTGACACTACAGCATCCATTGTAAGCTCCTGCACTTTCAGGAAACTTCTCTTCAACAGAAAAGCAATCTTAAATCTAATAAATACAGTCCTGTTGAAATTGTAAGCAGTGATCATAAGGTTTATAGGAAGTCAAATATCCTTTGCACTACACGTTAAAGCCACACAGAGAGCTCCTCCTTAAATTCCTTCTCAAAACCTAAGGCCAGAGGAAGATGCTCAGTAGAAAGAGAGGACAAAATGTATAATTTCTAATGCTCTGGTCATGTACCTTTATCACAAGTACAGTCCCAAGCCTCTGAGGTCTCTAGTCCAATATTCTGGTCAGAGCAGGGGCAGCTCTGATCAGACCAAGTTGCTCAGGGCTTTCTTCAGCCTGTTCTTGAATGAATCTGAGGATGGAGCTTGCACCACCCCTTTGGGAAGCCTTCTCCAAAACTGGATTACCCCATGCTGCAGGCAGTGACTGCTACATGGCAAGATATGGAAACTCCTTGCATAAACTGCATATAGATCCTTCAAGATATTGAAAGAAAAAAAGAAAAAACCTGAAGAACAACCACTATTTAAAACATTTTGTTTAAAAGCCAGTTCCCAAATTAATCTAAAGATTGCTCAATACTTTTAACAGATCATTTATGAAAATTCATAAAGTTGAAATTCAACTAAAAATTCTCATCTAATTGTCTGCAGATGAAGACAGGTTTCAAGTACTAAGAGAGCTTAATGAGAAAAAGATCTTCCTACTGCCAAATTGTCTGAAATTAGTAGGAAAAAAATTAGGTCCCACTGGCAGCCATGCCACTTCCATTCATTAACCTCCCTATTTCAAGTTAAGTTTTAGCTCTTATGTTGATGAAAGAAAAAACTTCTCTTTGCAGCATCACCGTGGTCACCAGAAGTTTTACTTTTCATCAGGTCAAGACCGGTGATAAGAGCAAATAAGCTCTTTTCTGATGTCAGTGCTTGGTACCAGCAGCCCATCCTGGGACTTGGAGGGCTGTGTTCCAGGGCAGAGTGTCCCTGAACTCTGAATTCAGAGATCAGCACTGACCCCTGCATAACCCTTTTGCTGGGTACAAGACACATTTAGCTTCTGCTCAAGGGACCCGGACCACAATCATGTACTAGGAAATATATCAGTTCAGCACTCCAGAGAAAGATGGGAAAGTAAGGGAAAGGCTCTGTATTTCACTCAGCTCTAATTAAACAAAAATCCCATTTCAGCCCCAGACAATGTCTGATCTACAGGCTAGAACTTCAGATTAAGAAAAGTAAGAGAACCACAGGAGAAGCACAAACTTCAAGTAGCTTCAAGGAATTATACTTCAAGTTTCCTAGGTAATTCTGCAATTTAAATCTCCTTATCCAAACATTTCTCGCTCCCTCCTACTTTTGGGAACAGTTCAAATAAGACAGATTCATCCAGTTTTGAGCTGCCACTTGTAAATAAGAGTCCATTTTAAAAATGGTTTATTTAACAGGCTGTAAGTAAAATCCAGCCTTCCTCATTTCTTAAGGAGCAGCATCTACTACACTCAAACATAATCCTGTAAAGGATAAACCCACTTCCATTTCATTCATTTATCTTTACCTGCAAGATAAAGAAGCATTGCTGGTCACAAACTTAATAAAATGGCTCATCTAATCCTAGGCAGCCCAAGCATTAAAAAAAAAAAAAAAAAAGGCTTGTTATGGTGGATTCAGAATTAAAAAGTATCTTGTTAAAGTCTGGATCTGAGAATTTATATGGACAAATAATTGTAGTCCAAAGTAAAAAGGGCAACAGAAAAATTAAACAGTTCAATGAATACATCAAAAACTCACTCATAATGGATTTTTTTCTTTTAAGCTCACCTTTGAATAAAGGATTTCAGGTCATGCTACTGAAAGGGTGAACAAAACAGAAATGCCATCTTGAAACAGAAAATCATACTGTTTGGATGCTAAGAGATACCTCTTCACATCTCATTCATTACTTAGAAGCAATGGAACAATGAGCAAGCAATGGAAAAAATATAATGGACACCAAAGGTAAGATGCAGTTTTTGAACACTGGATCATGATTCAACAGACAAGTTGACCAAGGCTTCTCCAGCCAAAACCACAAGTTGTTTATTTCCCTCTCTGTAAACCACTGAGACTTTAGATAGTGATAGAGCCTTTAGATTTAGATGGTTAGTGCCACCTATCCAAAACCTTTTAAATGTCACTTTAAGATCTTTCAGAGAAATAGTAAACCAATCTAGAAGAATTTGAAGTCTGAGTCAATGACAGAAACCCATGCAAAGCCCCAAACCTTAGAGTTTCCTCATGTTCCCAAAGCTGGGAAACATGGAGCAGGGAGAACCAGCTTTCTGGTACCCAGGCTTCTGAGAGACACCTCGTTGTGGTACAGTTCTTGGATTTTCCTGTTCTTTATCTCAAATATGAAAGACTGCCACATTATTCTCTGAAGGCCCCTGCTGACAGTGGTAAAGCAATTTTCTCCATAAATCATTGTAATGCTAACGCAGCAGTTTACAGACTCATCTTTAAAAGAAAGACTTTACATTTATTGCCACTGCCAGCAGAGAGAAGGGAAGTTAAGCTCTGACAACTGCTCTGTCTGGGGGAATAATAAATGGAAAATTTATTCCTTGGCCCAGTTCTAACAAAATTTAATATACTTGTGAAAACTGTAAATACTTTGTACATCAGAGAAGCGAGTGTATTAAAAAGCCATTTAGCATACTGAGATACTTGCACATTCATACTGCAAGCATGCTGAAGTCCCCTTGATGTTACAGCCAAACTCAGTAACTTGCAAGAGCAAAGCCTCAAATGTGCTTTCCCTGAACATTCTTCTTGATAATATGGTGTTCTTGAAGAAAGTAAGGGAAAAAAGACAAAGGGTTTAAATTTTCCTTCTTTGCCTCCTATTTCTAAAAGGCAACTGGAGCGTTTCTAAACATTTTATCAGATTTTTTTTTCAGTAACACAACATACATATGTTTACAGTTCTTTATTAGTCCACAGTTAAGTTCAGACAGCCATAAACATTCTTACCACAAGGCTCTCAGGAGGGTATTGCTGCTGCCCAGTTCCAGTTTTTTCAGCCTATTTGTACACAGTCTTTAATTACACTTTTCACCCTGTTAGCATAAACCCAATTTTATTTCACTTCTAAACATCAGTGTTTTGCAGATAAGGACTATTTACATCCTTCTCCTTTGTGAACCTGAAGGTAATACATCTTATTTAAAAAAAAAAGTTGTTTAAGCCAGCAGATCTTTTGGAGTCATCTATGAACTTTATGTAGGGTTAGAGCAATCAAACCAAACCTCTTGTATTCCGTCCATCTGTAACAGCAACTTACTAAAAAAAAAAAAAGGAAATGTAACTTCCAGTCAGTTCTATTTGTATTTTGAAGTATACTTAAAATATCCCTTTAAAATACTGCCTAAGAATTTTATGAAGACTTCTTATGTATTAGTCTTGTATTAACTCTGTATTTAAATCCATTTGTCTCCACAGCTAAACACCAAGACTTAACTTTCTGCCATTTCATCACTGTTTCCTACTGCATGCCCAGGAAAACATTTAAAGATCAGTGTAGTGGACCAAATAAACAATAAAACTTTTCACAGCACTTTAAAAGCATTATTTCACTTTTTAAGTACCTTAATTTGGCTCATGTGTGAATACCTAAAAGCTGCTCTTATTTAGTTTCACATACTCTCTCAACTTGAGGCTATCAGTTTAAATGAAAAAAAAAAGGTGAACACCAGCCAGCGCTGGCCAACACATATTAAGTGCAAATTCTTGATTAACAAATTCTGATTTACAGGAACTGTTTGAATAGCCAGAAGCCAACAAGAACAATGGCAGCAGCACAATCAGCAAAGCTGCTTTACCAAAGCACTTAAGGACATGCTCAGATGTGAACTGTCTTAGCCTACACACTAAAACCTCTAAAAATTTCTCAAATGCTTTGATCAATAAAAAGCATGAGCAGAGGAGAACACTGACTTAGAAACCAAGTTATTTTTCAGTAAAATGCATTTAATTACCAATTCTAGGACTGACTTGAAGAAGGCTTCACTGTATCTTCATTATAACAGTAACAAACATACTTTTCAAACTTGTATTTCACCCAAGAATTAGAATGCCTTCAAACATGAGTGTGATTTACTGTCCTTCCAGCATTTTCTAAGCAAATACCACAGTAATGCTGCTCTTGCAGAATGTCAAGGAGAAAAAAGGGCAAAGGAGCAAAATCCAATCCATGCTGAACTAGTGGTTGAGAAAGTTTGTCTACATTGCAGTGAGATTCCCATCTGCATTTCATTGCAGCTGGTGTGAACCCAATCAGTGCAGGTTAAAGATACGTCAGATTCCTGATTACTGTGCTC
>NW_005054560.1:332801-361483 GCF_000277835.1 Geospiza fortis | reverse complement strand
ACATATTGCAGTAGTTAAGGAATCAATGCTGCTTTAAACAAAATCTGTGCTACACAATGCCTCCAATTTCTTCAATAGTGCAAATTTCTGGGGGTCCCTCAACAAACATTCAAGCTCTTCTGTCACTTTCTGTGTGGCCCCTTTCTAAGGCACTAGATGAAAAGTCAGAAAACCCAAGTTTAATCTATCTATCTTGTCAACATTATGTTTTTTCCAAGACCTCAGGTATGGTCTCTTTGGATTTCCTGCTCCCCATATATAAAACAGGGATGATACTACTCCTTCTCTCAAGAGACTGCTGCGAACAAACATTTAAATCAGTGAAATGTGCTTGCAAGAAGATCAAACAGGTCCTGCACATATGCCATGCACAGAAGATTTCCTAGTTAAGATATTCCATCATTTTTTCCACCCCAAGGGGCTCCAAAGACAAACTACCACAAATAAGCAAAACCCCCAGCATGGGAGATACCAGTTTAAGGTTAGTGCTGCAGCAATTCCCATCCTCTTCATGTGCTCTATTACAGCCTGATCCCTAAGGGAGCTGGTTCATGGACCTGAACTAGAAGAAAATTATTCTGTTGAAAGACAGTCAAAAGCATTTCACCAGCTATGTGTCAAATTTGGTCCACAGGAGGCTCAGATGAGCTTCAGCAGCAGTACACAGGACATGATCACCCTGCACAGCTGGGATACAGAGGAACTGCTGGCAAGAACAGAACTGTTCATTGGCTTTACAACCACCCCCTCACTAGTGTGTTCATCACTACAAACAGCTTCCAAAGCCCAAGACTTCAAGCAATCACAGCTAAAAACAACTCAGCTTTTTAATATTTGCCATTGTGACTGGACCTACCAACAAAATATAAAACCATCACAGATTCTTAAGACTACCAAACAAGATGGTTGGTTTTTAAAATGCTAGAACTGCATCACTTACAACACAGCTAAGCTAACATGAAGACAACAGGCTTTGTACAACAGCTGCTGATACTGGCACCTCAAAGGTTCTGGATTTGGTCTTAATACCAACAGGAATAAGAAATAATACTGAGGTATCTGAGTGCCTTCACAGATCAATGATAGTCACAAAATCGTCACATGCAGTCACACACTGGCAAAACTATTTTTGGGAAATACATATTTTTGGCATATACACCAACAAGAACTTGCTTAATATGGGTTATGAAGTCAGCCTCATCAGCAGCCCACACCCAGATGGTCAACACCCAGTGTGCCCTACCTGGACACTATGCTGGAGCCATTGTAGAGGTCACTGGCGTAGGAGAGCGTAGCCAGCGGTCGGACAGAATTGTAGCGCGTGAACTTGGACAGACACTCCTGAAACTCATCCAGCTGGCTGGTGGTTCTGCTGTCATCTAGGAAGAGGCAGCAACATTGGAGGGGGCAGAAACAGAGTAAGAAGGTAAAACCAACAGTAAACACAAAAATCAATATCTATGTCTGAGTGATGCTTGTTATTTGGGGAGGATTCTTGGTTAAAACCAGGCTCTCTCTCATCTCTAGCGTTCTCTGAAGGCATTCTGAGCTTTTCAGAGCACAAATAAAATCTCTCCACTGCAACGATGGGTGAACCTACTGTGAGAATTTGCCTAGAAGTCAAATACAATTTTGTAAGCTCATTTATTTTACTCACATTCAGAGCCTGTGGGTCATATAGATTATTAACAGAAAACTTTTAAGCATATTGAAATGCACTGCAAAGGACATGTCTAGTTTTCAACAGAAGTGAAAGTACATCCCTTTCCCTGTTCTGTTACAGTATGTCTACATTTGGTGTCGATTACATTCAAAATACTTTTAGTAAAAAATACTTCTCTGTTATTCCAAAAGCAACAGAGCTAAGGGAGAGTCATTTCAGGGCTGGAGAAGGAAGACAAGCATGAAACCAGAAGGCTCCCTGTACTAAAAGTTTGGTGAAAATTATGACCTTCAACAGACAAGGTGAAATTGAGCCAGCTTGAATAATGATGATAAATATTCTGTGGGAAATGGAACAGTTTACTTCAAAAGTTAAAAGCAAATTGCAGTGTAGATAGCTGAAAGTCATTCACTGAATTCTCAGAAGTCCTAACTTTTCTTGGTAGGAACGTAACTTTACTTAAACCATTTCCAATTTTAGTATTTTGTAAATAAGGAAAAATTCCTAACTTACAGCAATGCCTGAAAAGTAAGGCTGAATTCCCAATATAATCATGTATCCACAGCCAAACATCAGGTAGTGCCTTCAGGCTTCATAATGACCCCCCAAATTTGCAGCAATTCTCAGAATCCTTTCTTTAATGCTTCCACCCTCACTTTCTTTCTGCACCAGTTCATTTTAGGGGAACTCCAATTAACACTGCTGGTTTACAGCTACTGCACACCTCAGCATCCACTGCAGCAGCAGAGAAACCACACATAACCAGAGACTAAATTCCACCCACTAGTTAAGCCAGCCTTATCAGCAGCATAAGGAAACAACAAGATCCACTTATTAAAAAGGCTTGGAAATACCAGGGTGAAAAAAAAGAGAGGTTGATCTATAAAAGCAAAATCCAGCTGTGATTTCTTATGGGAAAACAGAGAATAATCATTTCTGCACTCTGGTAATTCCTTGCCATCAGAAATTGTTATCTCTATACTTGCAAGGCATTTTGAAGTGTCCCTCATATGCACTGTTTAATGTTTGAGCATATAAAGGAACAGTGAAGGCTAGTAATTAGCATGCTTAGGGTACTAGCAAATACATTATCTATGTTAGAGGGATGAAAAGGTGCAAAATGAACAAAGTGCTGCTCTAAATTAACATCATCAGCCCCTGACCACTACAGGAAACAGCTCGAGAAGCAACACAAACATCAGTCAGGGTTTTTCAAAGACTCTCTTCTCCTTCAGCACTGTGATAGGGACAAATAGCTGCTACCCTTCTATTTCCTTCATTTAGAGATCAAGCACACAGTCCTCCTGTAATTTATTCCCTATGTGTGCCTGGAAAACAGAATATTATTTCTCAAGACATTTTCCCCGTCAAAGTGCAAGGCCATTTGATAATTACAGTAATGTTATGTCTCCACTCCCTACTCAAACAGTCAGAGGCACTTCGTGCAAAAAGCTTTAAATCCACATTAAATCCCATTTAAAATGTGTCAAAATGCAGGAATGACTCAGGAGAGGAAAACTTAATCAAGTATCATAGGTTATCCCTTATTTAGGAGAAAACCTGCACTTGCAAATCCTCTGCTCTTGGTGCAACTGACACATACAAATACAAAAAACCAATTTCACTGCATTCATATTTATAGTTCCAATTATGAAGAAGAATGCCTTCTACAAGGGAATGCTGGGAAAAGCCCCATTTGTTATCCCTGGTTAATAAGTTTTATTTTTACATAAACACAGTTATGCATCACCAAGACAGCTCTGCATGAAGAAATCTCAGTGTGAGCTGTGAGGAAGTGCATTCTGCAAAGCACCTGCTAGCACTTCACAGGGATCTGGCTGGACACACGCAATGTGCTTCTCCATTCTTCCAGATATTGAAATAACCTCCCAACATGCTGCATTCCTTGTTAAAATCATTTTGCTGTGCACAATGAGAACTGAGCCAGTCCATGCTGTCAAGTAGGTAGAGGATGTATTTACTTTTAAGAGTGAGCTTCCCTAAGACATGCTGCAGCCTTTGTATTTGGAGCTATTTATAAATTAACTTTTAAAATTTATTTATTTTAAAGACACTAAAATGAAATTCATGGAGAAGAAAAAACCAGAGGTTTCTACCCCAGAAATCCTGCCTTGGGATGTTGATCCTTGCCTTCCAAGGCTATAAGTACAGATACTTCCCTGCAGAAACCTGTGCTTGGTTTCCTCTCACCCCCAAGTGGTGTCTCCCACCCCCTGAGGGCTGGCTGCTTTCCTTGCAGTCTGTCACACTCAATATGGGCTGCAGCTCAAAGCTTAGTGCTGCAGATCTCTTGCTTGCCACAGTCCACTGCCTGAAGCTTTTCTTGCCACGCTGGTTTCTCCTCCAGAGAGGCTACAGAACAACCCTCCTCACCCTCAAGACACACTTATTTGACCCTCTCATTTCTTAGGAGCATCTTGTGTGTAATTAAGACCCATGCATCTTGTAGGCAATTACTCTAGCTGCTGTCACACTGTTACTCAATTATGAATGAGGCAATCTAAGCAATTTTGAAAACAGCTTCTAATTCTCCAAACAGGCCTTAAATCTAAGGTGTGCCCCATGGGACAACAGCACTGCTGCACACTCAGCTTCTGTAGTCCAAACCATTTGTTAACCAAGACACAATCTAGATCACAAAGGATAACCTCCACATGTCCTCTTGCATGCTAAATACAGGAGAATGTATCCATTTATGTTTATACCTCTGTAGCATTTCAATAGCAATGTTTTTAACTACTGGGTTTATACCACATCTAGTGGAAAGACAACTCAACCACTGCTTTCAGGCAGTTTCATCTTCAGAATAGGCACCAGAGAAATTGTTTATTGTGGATGTTGCCCTTCACAGTAAGGGATTACATGTGCCCCTGTAAAGTGACAGGATTAAGTTTTCCAAATTTAGCAACTTCAAAGATTGGTCTAGAATAGCAAAACAGGATGATCTGAGGAACACAAATGTGTACAGCCACATTCTCATGCAAGGAAGAAGAGAAAACTGCTCTCTCAAAAGCAAAGCTTTTCTGCAAGAGGTGCCTGACATCAGAGATGGAACACCACATGAGAACTCACCCGAGACACGAGTCATCCTGGTGGAAAAATAGCACTGCTCCAGGTCCTCAAAATGGGCCGTGAGGCGCTTGCGCCGCGAGGCCAGCGTGCTGTTATACCACGGCTGCTTTTTGGTCTGAGGGGGGAAGGGACAACACTTCAGGAAGTTAAAAGCCACGCCTGGGTTTCACTTCTATAGATTTCACCCAATTATAAGCAATTATATAATATGTGCAATAGGTCAGAAGTGTAAAATGACAATAAATAATCTTGGGACCGTCAACAGTTATTTCTTAGGGTCCTATGCCGCACCGTTTAACATAACAAAAACAAATCCCTGCTTTTAGACAATTTTTGTTTCCTGAACCTTAGTAAGTTCAGAGATTCTGGCTTCACATACAGGAGAGGCAATCCCAAACCTTGGGGAGTCCTGTCTTGCATTTATACAGATAGACAGCATAGGCCAACTTGCAGCTTCACAAATCAAACAAATTGTACAACAAATACTCCCCAGATCCTTGGCAGACAGCTCATTAAAAGAGAAGGAAATGTTTACTTTAATGAGTTAGTTACTGAAATACTTCTTTTGAAGCAACTCAGTAACTCTCTGTAAAACTAAGCAAATAAAGCAGAAGCAGAAGACAGCATGAAGTTCAAAGGTTAATTGAAAAGAAGTTCCTGAAGCTCATCATTAAAGCCATTTCCCAACCTACCCAAACAGTAATAGTGAGATGTAGGAGAAAAGGATTTAAACTACGTGAGTAATCTTTCCTGCAGGAGCAGACACAGAAAATGCAGCACTCACCATTTTAATCACAAGTGATGAAAAGGAATGAAACCCTCTACTACACAAGAAGCACAAAGAGCTCCTTGCTTTAGGTTCTATTTAAAAGGTCTCACATACCACATCCTCAAAGCTACATTTTAAAAGATTTAAGAACCATCAAGCTCCCTAATGAACAACATCCTTGAGCAAGTACAGGGCCTGTAATGCTACTCAATGGCACTAACAAAACCCACCTCGTGTCCAACTCCCCCTCAATCCATGCAGGGGAACAGCCTGTCCTCATTACAGCCACCCACCAAGCCAAAGAGAACAAAATAAGTTTACAGCCCACTCCAATTTTGTTTGTACCTGTATGAAAAGCAATCTAACATTTCAGGAAAAAAGCAAACCCCAAGCAGTGAAACCTCCAAGCCAGCACTTCCCACACACTGACATGGTGGCTCACACTTGGCTGTGACAGCACCCATGGTCCTCACCGCTTGTTTCATCTCAAAAGCAGCTCCAACTCAACACACAACACTGGGAGGTGCTCCTATATCAATACCTTCAAGTACCATTTTCTAAAATTTTACATCTTCAAAAAACATTTAATAGAACACTCCTATAGACTCTTCTTATAATTTTTGTGCACCAGCCTCCAGTCTCTCAGCACATCAGTAGTGATTTGGGCTCAAGACAACTTCAGGCGCTGAACAATCATTTCAGTCTCAAGTTAAGGCAAGCTGCCTGAAACACAATGAGTGACACAACCCAAACCCAAGCCTGGTCTGCCAGATCCCAGTCCACACTGAGATGGAATCCATCAGGTAAGAGTTTGCCCACTGTCTCTCAAGGGAGATCCCTGTGGAGCTGGTCTCAGGCTGGCAACCTGCTCACATTTTGCCCAAAAAACAGATATTCATTTTCTGTGAAGCTTCCTCCCTGACTACTTTCTAAGCAATACTGGGCAACAGGAAGAAAAAAATAGAAAATGTAGAAAAGATACCCAAGCAGTTTTTATTCAATGGCTAAAACTACTATGGGTTGCCCTAGTTGAGAATATCAGATTGAACTCCTCTGTTTTCAGGAGTGATTTTACTGTCTGAACTCCATCAGATACTCTAAAGACTCCTCTAACAACTATGAAAAAGCTTCTTAGCTGCACACAAGCTCCTTATTTCTGGCAGAAAAAAGGTACTGCCATTAAATACTACCCACAGAATTACCCAGGGCCTAAGTGACTTGTCCACTATTTACTTCTGAAGCTCATCTTCTGGAAGAGAACTGTCCTAGAGCTTTGTGGTATATAAATTCTTCCCTAACAACATGTTTCTGGGCAATGTAATTATATTGAGAAAGGAAAGCTGTGCAGTCCATCCTAGATAACTCTTACTACCAGCAGTGCCCAATATGTGATTTTTGCCATGACTGACAATTAGGAAAAACCCCCACAATTTAATTTATATTCTTAAAACTCTTTTTATGCTAAAGTCTTGCTGAAATTAGACTACCTTTGAACAGAAGTGTTTAACTTCAAGAGTTCTCTTTGAACTCCCCATCCAAACATATATTAAAGTTTAATTTGAAAATTTGTACTTGAGAGTACAGATCTTGCACTCTTGAGGACAAGAAATCACATTTGAGGACAAAAAAGATTATTCTCACACAAATAAGGCTGTCACACAGAATGACTAGAAAGTCTAGGTTGTTTGTTTTGTGAGCTCACCAGCAGGGTAGCTATGCTATTAATTTTGGCTTTGAAATAGGAAGTACTGAGACAAGTAATGTCACTGGAGAACAAATACACTGTAGCACATCAGAGTCCTGAACATAACACCCCCGTCTACATTACACCTGACCTATGAAATGTGGTAGAAGTACAGCTCTCTGTTCAAGCAAAAACCTCCAAAGACCAGAGTAGCAGGAACAACAAGCATTTTCCCACAGACTAATAGATGGAATTTTCTAATTATGAGTTAGTTACACAGTTGTATTTAAACATATAAGTGCCCAGGTGTTTGTTTTTTTTTCTTTAAATCAAATAAAATCCAACAGCACTTCAACCTGTTAATTTACCAGTTTCATGCTGGTGTGTGCCAGGGATGGTCCAGCACCACCACCACCAGAGAGCACCCAAGGCACAGCTGGAGTGTGCCCAGCACTCCATCTGCCCAAATGAAAGCTGTAAAACCTTTCTGGAACTGTGAGCTGGTTATGAGTGCCACCTCCCCAGCCCAGCTGAATCCCTCCAAGGTGCAAGACCACAGAAGTGCTGGTTGGAATTTGGGAAGCCCTATGGATCAGACAGTTTGGAGGCTGCCTGCCAAACAGTTCCATTCCATATGCAGCTTTTTACCTTCTATATGAATCTATAATGGTTTGTAAAAGGCTCTGATGAGGACAAATGAAGTAACTGTGCCTGGAGATTCTTTTTTTGTTTTCAAAGTTAAGCTTGATCTGGAGCTATTTAAGCCACGGCAAAAGGTTGGGGGATTTGTGTCCCTTCCCCAGTGCTGCCCACATGGAACATGAAAAGCAAACTAAATCCCCCCTTCCATGGAAGAGTCAGCTTTAAGAAGAAAGTCAGATGTCAAAACACATTACACCAGGTCTCTCACAACTGGGCACAATCATTCCTACAGCTGCAGCTGCCCATACAACCAGTTAAAAGCATTTTCAAGGCTCCAGCTGACCAGTACTCTGGAGATGGATGAAGATGCCCCTCAACCCTGCCCAACCTCCACACTCACCCTCCCATCCCCCCCATGCAGACATTTATATATTATCTTACCTGAGAACTGCCACTGAAGCCTGGAGGCTGGCTATACTCGGTGGAGTCAATAATACTACTGCAAAAATAAAAGAAATAGTCTGCTTAAATCACTGCACAGCCATCCTTTATCATTTTTAACCTGTTTGCTATTCCCTCCTTGACATTCTGCAGCATACTTGCCTTTGAAATCCATTTTACAGACAGGGAACACAAGGTTTTATTTTGTTTGGGGGTTTAGCAGTGATATTTTTTTTCTTAAATACAGAATTCTCCTAGAGCAGAATGCTGCCACACACAATTATGTGTAGTGCAGTCAAATAATTTCTAATTAGAATGCAAATGCCTATCTTTCATATGAAATATGCAGCACAAGACATTCTGAAAATAACATGCTACCACTGGTTTTCAATTCCTTAAAAAAAGAAAGAAAATAGAGAAGTCTAATGCTCTGCCATTTGAATCAACACTGGAAAGGGAAAACCTAGAGAAATCAGTGTAAGACAGACACTAGTCTAAATAGACAGTTAAGGAAATACAGAAATAACCTAAAAAAAATACTGACAGCCAGGATTACTATTATTAGAAAATACTACACCATATTATAGTATCTATAATGACACAACATACCTTTTAAATCACTGTTTTCAAAACACAGCATAGACAAGCAAACATAATGGAATTTAATTTTCAAAATTGCAAAAAGATCTCCTGATCCAAGCAGAAAACAGGTGGTTCAGTGCTCTTAGACATACAGGCAAAAAATTCAGCTCCCACAGTAAGACACCAGAGCCAGATAAAAGCACACTTATCACTCAAATTTCATATACCTCCAGGACAGGTAAAGATTAACATAAAAGAAGACAATTTTATTGATTATGCAGAATACATTATGAAAATCACCATGATTAATTTCTAAAAAATCTTTTTAACTGCTTTGCTTCTGCTATGTCATTTGACTTGGACAGAGAAGAAACTAGCTGGGATCATTGTCCTCATTATTCTTAGTCTTTCTTATGAGATAACCTTAGACTTTAAGCATTGCCTGGGAAAGCTAAAGGTTTCTTTAAAAAGCTTCAAGAACACTGCTGTAGGTCTTAGTTTTGTCAAAGATAATTTTACCAATCCCTGCTTATGTAGCAGCTGACAGAACTTCTGAGTAAACTTGAGAATCTTGTTCATAAACAAATTGGTTTGGTTGAAATGCCAGGCAGGGCACCTGTAAGTTTGGAAGAATGAACCAATGGTACCAATGTTTAAATATTTCTCTGAATGTTTTCAAGCTCCCCTGGAAGTGGAAACAGAAGATGAGACATAACCACTGATGAGACTTAAAAAATTAACTTGGAAAATGAGATTGATTTGGCTTCTGTTCCAGGCATGACAAAAGCTGCAAACAAAGAAAATCTGAGGGATAAAAATCATTATTTGCAGAAGCTATTGTAAGGGAAAAAACAGCAGAGCCATTTCAGGCATGGCTGAGGACAATGAACTTTAAATTAGGATGTGGCTGCATGACATAATGAAACAGGGACAGCAGATCCTGCCAGAACTGCAGGAATAACACATTCAGCTGGAAAGCAATGAAAAACTGCTCCACTCTGAGACAGGTACAGTGGCAATTAACAGCAAAACACTGAGAGTTAGAGTGTCTGGTCTTGTTTTGCTGCAGCTTGTCTGGTGATGTAAAGCCTTCAAGAGTGTAGACGTCATCTCCCTAACCAGAGTAAAAATTCAAAGACATTTCTGTGCTGTGCCCATAGCTGAGTTAACTCATATATGCTTGAATGTTTTTCCTTTCAATAAAAGGGAAGCAAGTAATCAGAGAATTACAGCACCCTCCAAGTTCTTTTTTAAAAGATGTAACATTAGGTTCAGTTTGGAAATTCAGCTACACTCACATGACATTTAAAAACCCAGAACAACAACAACAAAGGCAACCCACAGACTATAAATCCCATTACAGGGATGGGAGGAGGTAATTAGAATAAATGGAGGGGAAGGAGGATCAGGATTACAATAACTGAACCAGAGTTACCAAGCAACTCATTTCTAGATCAGAATTTTCCTTCAGACTCCTATTAGTGATAGCTTGTTATTGCTATTAGTCCTGGATAACATCACAGAGAAGCTGCTTATTCCTATCTTCCGTTTGCACCATTTACTGGGAGAAGAAATAACACACATGCCTGTTCAGAAAAGCCATACACAGAACTATTTGTTCTCTTCCCTTATTCTTCCCCTCTTGTTCTCTATTAGTATACAAACCAAGCAATAGGCAACACTGTAAACAAGCAGTGTGCTATTACCCAATTTAATGTTTCATCACACCCTGTGTAGGCACAAGAGAAAACACGTGTTTCTTGCAGCCAAGGATGTACTGAACATCATAACTGTGCTAGGGTTTTTTGCTGAAGAGCTTCTGAAAGAAGCTGGGGGAAGGCAAAGTAATTTCACATTTTGTAGATGTTAAAAATGGGGAGGAAAAAAGCTACAAACAATGGAAAGAAACAGAAAGTTAATGAAGCAAGCGTGTGATTTAAAGGAAGCAGATGAATAAGGGCAAGTCACCAGAGACCAGATAAAACTGAATTCCAAAGAACTCTATTTTCTTGAACTTTAAATACAAAGGCTAAAGAAGTTTTCTTCCTCTCAGCACTAGTCTGTGATAACCTTGTACTATTTATAAGGAACATTACTAAAGTGTTATACAATTATATTTCATTAGCAGTGTGTTAAGTATGTGAAGTTATATTTCAATTTAAATACACCATTTTAATTTACTGATAAGCTAAAGAATCTCTGCAAGTTCAATATCATTTTAACATGGAAGTGAATCCATCCCAAACTATATTTGTATTTCACTCTTAGTGGTTCATGGCATCTCTAAAATGCACTCTGGAGATTAAATATTTCAGTTAAGAGAAAAAAACCAGCATATTTCATATTAGCTGTTCTGTAGCATTCTTGCCAAGGAGGAATGTTGTTGAGATATTCTTCAAAACTTTCACTTAATGTTGAAAATAAAATTAGTTTCAAGTGGTAGACCTTCCTGGAATCTAATTTATGGTAATTTACACCAATGCAATTACTTGAATTACAGAAAACTGTCAGAACAGGGCAGGGATAGAGGTTACAGGAGTAACTTCTGGGAACAACTGATGCCTGTTCAGATAATTCCTTCACACACTGATTTCTCTTCTACCACTTAAGGCTACTTCTCACACAGGAATGTCACCAAGAAAAAGATAAGGGGTCTTCTAAAGCAGAGAGAAAAAGGCAATACCACATTCCCTAGAAAACACCTAAATATCCCTATTATATCACATCCCTGGCATGCTGTACCAGGGGGAAAACCCCAAAATTCAAGACACAGCCAAGATGGATCCAGACAGGCGGGAAGAAAGAGCTCATGGTCTCTGCACCCATCATGGCTCCAGCCCACTGGCCCCTGCCAGCAGAGCCCAGGTGAAGCACATCAATCCACAGATCACTACAATTCTTTTCATACCATCTTACATCTTCAAATGCAAGAACTGAGATTGATTGACCTCTAGGACATGAGATAAATAGGCATAAAGGAATTAAGAAATTCTCAGCAGACTGAAACCAGCGTAGCTCTCACTGCAGACTGCTCCCCCCTCAACTCTTTTAGTAAAACTCCTGGGCTTAAAATGTTATTCCAGCCTTCAACAGATAAAAAAAGTTCTTTGGGGGCTTCTTTGTTAGCTCAGCTCAAGTAATAGAGATACATTTCTACTCATAAGTAGAATCTCCTGTTAAAAGAGAAAGGTTTCTAGGCCTGAAGGCATCCAACATCTAACAAATTGATGTTGCCCAACCAGTGCTCAAGTTTACCCCAAGCATCTGTACCATGCACTAAAACCAATCTATTTAATAGCCAATAACCAGAAAAGCAGTAGAACCTGACAAGAATCTCATCAGTTTCACAAAACTGCTTCTTGGCAGAACAGCAATACCCCATATCAAGAAACAAATCTGTACCCAAAAAGAATTGAAGAAGCAGTGAAGAACTGAATTAGAAATGCTGTTCCCATCCATTGTGACCACATTCCTGTCCTTTCCCTCAGGGCAGCCAGAGCTACATAGAAATATGAGAGATATTGGTCTCTGTGTCCAGAAATAGCATTTCTTGGTAGGAAATTCCAGCCAATATTGCCGGGTTCCTCACAACAGCACTGTATCTAAGTCTCTGTAAGGGAAGAAATCTGATCATTTTTTACTTCTGGGCTATTAGGCTTAGAGCTGCTAACTGCAAAAAAAATCTACCAGTACAATTTCATAACAGAAAATGACAGTTCAGAGAACTCTACTTCTAAGAGATAGCAGAGATGATCACTTAATAACATAACCTGGCCCTGTTGAAATTAGAGCAAAAGACATGCCTGTAAAGTAGAGCACTTCCAACTCTGGCACTTACAACTTGGATACAAGAAGCATCTGCATTATTATCATCAAGAAACCAGACTGTGCAATATTCCAGACAAAAATACACATGAAATTATATTATTAGAAAGGCATTTCATTAAATCAAACCAGACAGCAGATAAACAGAATCAATAGGCTGTACATTTCAAATTCTGATCTGAGCCCATACCTTTAGCCATCCATGCTGATTAGGGAAGCCAGAGCACTCCAGTATCATACAAAATTAAGACCTTTCATGTGCCAAGCAGAACAGCACAATGTTCAGAAAAGGTAGCATATAAATAACAGTAATATGTTATTCCATAGCAAAGGCTTATGACTTAAGTTTACTAATTCACATGACATTTAAAGCCATCAGTTTTCCATGGCATCTGATTCAGAGCAGATTTCTCATCCAAATGCAGGCTCAGATGGCTTTTTCTTCACTTTGTTCACATAAAGTTTATAGCAATTACAAACACAACAGGAAAATACTGGACAGCACTCAAAAACCAGTTTTGCTTGTGGTTTGGGCACTGCTTGGAAAGCACTAACAAATAGAATGCAGCATGTACAGTTTAAAATCCAAGCTGAGTTGCAAGCTCCATACCTGTGTGAAGGTGAGGGAGCCTCAAACTGTGGCACTGTGCTGTCCTCACTGACTGGGGAGTACAGGCCACTCATCTCCTGAAACAGAAAGCCACATTACATCAGAGCTGACAAAACATGGATGTCTAATATATGTGTTCACAGAATACTGCTGCTTTTTCAATTTTTTTTCAATTTTTTTTCAGTTACCATTCAAACTGGGTTTCAAAATTCCTACAGCTGTGGTGCTCTGTGCTTCAAGAGTGGCAGTTTTAGAGCTTATACTCCAAAAAAACCCCAACAGATTTGGTTATCATCCAATTGCCTCGAACCCAGCATCTCCCTTAAACGTGGCAGAACAAGCAGGTTGTAAATGCATTTTTGAGGTATGTGCAAACTTATCTAACAGCCTTCAGAACTGGGAAGTAAAGCTGGATATGGGTCATGGCAAGAACAGTCACAAGGCAACAGGGCAAAGGTGGTGCCACAGACTTAAAAGAGGATCTGTCAATCCTCTGTGGGACCACTGCACAAGAGATAAACTTTGCACATAAACTTGGCTTTGTCCCTCCCAGCCTAAGTCACTGCTGTGTGCCCAGTATGAGACTGGCTTTCATCTGTTTGGGAAATGGAAGCTATGCAGGATGCAGCAGCTCATTAGTTGAGGGGCAAAGTGTTCTCAGGACAATTATTACTTGTGCTTTCAAATTCCCACTAGGTGCCTATTAGTTGGTAGGTAGAAAGAAGGATATTTGTGATAAGAGAGATCCCAGGCTTTAGAGGTCAGAGCCAAGGTCAGCATCACACCCCAGGAATATACCCCAGCTGCAGCCCACTGAAATGCCTGATTAAAGAGCACAGAAACAGGTAGCTGGATGCTCTTTGAGAGATCCCACAGCTTTTGGGAATAGTTTCTCCTAGATCTCAAGACTTATTTTAGCAGTCTGAAGAAAACACACTAAGGTATATTTATTTCACCAAAGCTGAGAAACATTTAGGAAAAGAGGTCGGGAAAAAATCCAAATAGCTATCAGATAAATGGGAATTCTTGCAGTTGTCAGTCATATTTATATCTTGCTAATTCATCAGCACACATAAATTGCATTAAGAAATCTAAAAGGCTTTTTGGGAGGTAGTTGGGAACACATGCTGACTGCTCAAGATGAGCAAGCAGCAAGGAGCAGACCTGCAAACAGATTCCCAAGAAGCTTTAACGGAATGATATTTGGAGAGGTGGCAGTCTGATGTATTCCTGAAACATGAGCTCCCTACTGCAAGATTAAACACTAGAATGATTAGAGGAAAGGACCAAGAGGAACCTAAAGACTCAGTGAAGACAGAAGGATTGCACTGATGGGGTAACAAATTTTTGGAGAATAATTCTTAGCAAAAATGTCAAGAGATTCCCATTAGTACAGAATTAAGAGAACTATACCAGGAGGTAGCAGGAATCAGTTTTGACATGCAGCAGGTGCTGGTTTTGTTCCAGTCTCTGCATAACAACCCTCTTCTCAATCTCCAACACCTCTCCATTTTAAGACTTAGATGCTGTTAAGGTTTAAACAGCCTGTGCAAACAGCCAGCAACGTACAAAAATCTTAAATTCTGATCAATATACCAGCTGCTGATTTCTAACAACTACTCTAAAGTACTTACTAGCAACACAAAGAAATGATTATATAAGAGCTACCTAACAGCAGCCTGCACACATCAACTAAATGAACAAATTAAAGAAAGAGCATCATCTGTTCATTTTCCCATTACTGACTTAAATGCCATAAATTTAAGCCAGCAGCCTCACAGCAAGGCAGACAGCTTGATGAAAATGAAAAATTGCCAGAGTCAGAACAATGTCTGGGTACCTCACCTCTACACGTTTAATATCTTCTTCCAGAACACTTAGCTCCTTCTGGATCTGCTCCAATTGCTGTGGATAAGAGAATGGGAGAAGTCTAAATCAATCTGCACTGCACCACCACCACCAAGATAAATTATAATCTTTCCAGAAAGGAACCTGAACTATCTTCACTGGTCTGCCACACAATTCAAAAGTCACCAGGCAGGAAGTTCAAATGTACAGATTAACATAAGTGTGCACACCAACCACATTCAAGACAAAGCTGTTATTTGGGAACAATTGGAAACAAGAACAGGAGGTATGTGGATGTCAACCACAGACACACATTATTCAAAGTAATACTATTATGCTCCTTTAACATGTCTCAGGCAAGATGGAACTGGTTTGCAAACACTGAGTATAGAATCACGATGTGGTGTAGGTTAGATGGGATCTTAAAGATTATCTCATTCCATCCTCTGCCACAGGCAGGGACACCCTCCATTAGACCAGGCTTCTCCAAGGCCTGTCAGCCCCAGGCCTGAACACTTCCAGACTTTCAAATCATTCCTATTTGTCCTGTCACAATTAGAAAAAAAAACACAATGAAAGAGAATGATCATTTCACCCTCCAACTAAATACAAAATGCTTTGCTAAAATGTATCAAGACTAATTATCATCCCACTTGTTAACTTGTCACTTGCCAATTTAAACTTTGTCACTAAGTTTCTGGATTGGAAAAAACCTGTTTTGACCATAGTAAGATTTGCTCCTGGCACAGAGTAAGCACCACAGGGTATCAAGGCATCATTCATTCCAAAGGTGGGGTACTTACCTTGGATTATACCACAAACTCCAGTCAATTTGAGGGCTACACCTGAAAGGGTCAGAAGGAGACCTCCCCTCTCACCAGCCAACATTTCCTTTCCCTTCTTTGTGCCACATGTAATATCTCCCATGTTTTTTAGTTACTCAGCAAGCTGGCTTCACTCACCTCAAGCAACTGAAACCTTGTCAACTGTTTTCACCTAAGCAAGGACATCATCTCCTTACCTGTTTATTCAGCAGCTATGTCCCACCAAACACCCACAGAGCCTAAACCCAGCCTTGCAGGGCCCACATACACACACACCCCTCTAGGTGAGAGCTCCCAAGAAAACTCAGCTCCAGTGCAAGTCTGCTACACTGAGACACATAAATGTAAAATACACAAAGAACTGGACGTCCACCTGACTCTCCTCAGCTCCCAGTAAAAATTTACAGACAACCAGCAAGGTGCCCTTTGACCAGAAGCATTTGGTAAGTTAAGTCCACTGAAAGCTTAAGCACAACACATTCTCCAAAGACAAAACAAATTTTTGTACTTTCAGCTTTACAACAGAATATTAAATTGCCCAAATCCAAAGTCACTAGTTTGGCAAGACATATTATTCTTAGTATGACATATTCCAAAGAATATCTGGCAAGCTACTCCCAAAGACTTATTCAGTCAAGTGCTCAAGTTTGATCCTTTAAGAGGCAGAAGTTTTTGCTTAAACAAAAAGCACAATTTAAACCTCTCTCATACTGAAGCACTCCAAATATCTGTGTGCTCTGCATTAAATAATCCACCATCTTAATTTTCCTTTTAACCACTAACAAAGACTTCTGTCTCTGAAAATAGGAGAAGAAATGACCGCTGGGTCCACACATACTTCTATCATGGCTGCTTCTTTGAATAAGATGACATTATAAATGTATCCTAATCTCTGTACTCTGAAGGTTGCAGTTTACATTTAATTTGAGGCACAGACAGCACAAGTTTAATGGTTTAGAACTAGACTGCCACAGATAATTTACAAATCACTACACCAAAACAGATAATTCCATTTTCACTTTTGAAACCTACAGCAAGAATAGCAGGTGGTGCTACAGCTCCAAGATTAGTGGCAAAGTTAAGTGACACTTGCACAGCATGGGTCCTGCCTGAACTCAGCTCTAGAAAATACCATTAGTCCCCCACATTCATAAATCCCATTTAAAAAGAAGTTACAAAACCACTTACAAGTTCCAAAATTACAGTGAGGAAATCAGCTATTCTACAATGTACTGGCTCCCAGCCAAACTGGGCCTCTGAAAAATAATTGACAGTTGTTGCCATGACATAAACAGGATATTTTTTTATAGGAACAAGAGCTGAGACTTTTTATTGGCCAGCTTTCATTAACTATTGCACACAGCCAAGAGCACGAGATCTGGTACTTTATTTACCAATTCTTCCTTCTAGTTACAACCTACCATAAACTTACCTAGCAGCAGCAACTCCAAAAAGGAGGCAAGATTGTTTCATGCTTGTTTTAGGAGGAGTCTTCTCATACCATCAGCATAAAATGAATTAATGTCTACACTGAAACCTTTGGTTTCTTGGTATGTTAGTTGAAGTGTTTTAATCTATCAAAGACCTTAAATCAATCCACATTCATTCCAATTAAACTTTGAAAAATGAGACTACCGATTTATAACTGCCAGCCTTTGAGGGACATTTAAGGAAAGCTAAATGAATTCTAGTTCTTGCAGTATATTCAGGTTTAAGGGCCCTTATTTTCACTGTTGGGCACAGAAAGCAAGCCAAGTCCTGTCCCAGTGAGGGGCAGAATCACACCTGTAAGACTTTGGATTACGTCAGCAAAAGCACTTCCGAGGAACACTGAAATGTATGCTTAGAGAAAAGCACATACTATAAGCTCTCTTTTCAGACACAGATGCTTTCCCAGAAATTAAAAGGCCAATATGGACAAGGAGAAGGTCTTTAATTCAGTCGTTAAACCTCAATTTCAACTCCAGTGAATGAACTACAATAAGCAGGTATGTAACATTCTGGTCCCATTTTTCACATATGGGCATATATACAGAAGAACAGCTACAACCTCAAAACATGTTTATAATCCTGGAAAAGGGATTTCAGACATTCAAATCAAGAAGCTACCAAGAACTTACACAATGGTAAACACCAGGTCACGGTCATTTTGTCTTTGGTTGGCCATCTACTAACAAGCCTATCAGGGTACAGCCCTAAGGTTTCATCCTGGAGCTTCCTGTTTTTCCTGGAGCAAGGGCCTCTTGGGAGGCAGCAACTTCCTGCCTTGTGTTTGTACAGCACGGACAGCAAGCACTCCTGACTGGGTCTCCTGGTGCCATTCTAAGTGTTTGCAAAAAAACCAAAAGCTCAGCAGAGCCTCCCAGTGACACAGACACAGCCTAGAAAAACACATAAGGGAAGGAGCCATAGAAACTTGACCAACTGCCTTTCCAATTCACAAAAAATCACAGAACAGCAAAGAAAAAAACCAAAAAACAAACAAACAAAAAAATTTTTTTCTAGAAAAAGCAAATAACAGCAGGAGTTATTTTCTACAGAAATACTGCAAAATCAGCAACACTATTCTAATAAGCAGTTTAAACAGAGCATCTGGATTCACACTTTTTGGAAGCTCACAGGCCATGTTATGTACAGTAACACACCTTCCAGGCTCTGATCTACACTCCCTGGGGAGTAGATAGATCCACAGATCTATCATAGATCCATAGATACCATAGATCCAGACAAACAGATGAGACTGTTACCAGAGGGAACATCATTTTCCCAGACACACAAAGCCATTGCACCAACCAGGATGAATCAAAAATTATCACCTGCCTACCCAAGGAGGATAAACCAGGCAGTCACTGTAAATAAACCCTTAATTCTGTCCTGTAGCTTCATCCATCCAACATCAGAATCTTCCTACTTCCACCAAGTACTGCTTTAACAAATCACAGTGCAAAGTTCACTATCAACAGCTGAAACCTTCCTAAAGGCACCCAGTGAAATTAATTCCTATCTGTAGAATACAATACCTTAGTGACAATGCACAATAAGATCAGTTTCTCTCTCTGGAAGTCTTGTCTGTCTCTGGGTTTGCTTTCCATTATTGCATTGGATGCAGAGCCTTTTACAACATACAGGGCAACTGCGGCATGAAAGTCATCTTCAGACCTTAGAGAAATTTTAGTCCTATAAACTAATTGCAAATATCACTTGTTTTGACAAAATACCTCTCTGTTACAATGTCTTTGCACAACTAGAAGCAGGTGCAAGGCTTTTGTTAGTATGAAGACAAGAACACCTGAGCCTCCACAAGTTTCAATAGTGAAATATGGCATTCAAGCCTCTTAAACATGTGGACAGTCCATCTATAACACATTTATCTGCTGAGAATATTTCTCCTCTGATCAATACTTCCTCCAAATGATAAATATTTCCTCACAACTAAGGAAGAGCTAAGAGAAAGGCTTGAGAACATCCCGGCTGTTTAACACACAGAATTCCTGAAGGCAGGAGAAGGGAGATGCCAGGCTGATAAAGTATGTTTCATATCTTGAATATTCCTCCCCGTCATTTACATCCTACAGTATGGAGGAAATATGCTCAAAGCTTAGTGATAGGGTCTGATAGAAAACCCTCCTGAGATAAGGACACCTGGGGAAGGGAACAATGCTGCCTAACAATTAGACTAATTGCCTTAGAGTTTAATGTGTCACTAATAGGTGCTTTCTTTGCAAGACCTCTCCAGTACAGCAAGGAGAGCCAGCTGTACACACTGATACCACTATGATCATTTTCAGTTTGCTGCTCACACACTCACTGTATCCTTGGGCTTCTTATCACTGCTTCTGGAGCTCACATCTTTCATTCAGTAACTTAGAAATGCAAATAGATTTAAATACCAGGTAAGTGCAGTGGATAGGGACCAGATTACTGTAGCTATAAATTCTCAGGAGTCCTGAAATGTAACCAAGACCACATGACAACAAAGGAGCATGACTGATTCCAGGTTCTGTCACCTCCTCTTGCTTACTCATTAGTTCATCCATGTGTGAACACGCAGAACACAAGGCTTGACAGGTGAAGTGATTAACACAGGGTAATGACATCCCTGGAGAATTCATGCTTAGAATTCCCAGCAATTACCCCACAATAACTAATAACTCCTCTTATTTTTAGTATCTAACATTTGAGAGTGCAAAGAACAACGATGATTCTGAAATGCTGAGCAGGCACTCAGTGCCACAAGCCTGAGACACTTCAGGATTATTCTTCTGTCCCAGGATGTTTTATCAGCTAAAAAACAGCCTTATGTATTAGCAGACGTGAAAGAGGCCTTGTTTGTTAGACATGAGAGACTTAACATCACATTATTAGACAGAAAAAATAAAAATGAAGTGACATCTGCCAAGGGAAACATGAATGCACCCAGAGAATAACACCTGTACAGAACTTGATTTGTGATACAAATCATCAAGCTCAGTATTCTCCTTCAGTAAGCAATGGTGCTGCTTGACAGAAACACCATCAGGTAGCTGAGCTAGTAGTATTTTAGCATAAATTATCTATATGATATATATGGCATTGTCTAACTGTTTGGAGACATTCAAATCCTGACCAGACAATTAGCAAGGTCTCTTCCTTAAAGTACATAAAAGTGGGGAGAAGTAACTGATATAATCAGTTTTCTCACAAAGTGTTCAAGATGAAAGAACACGTGAACACTTAAAATTAACAAAGTTAAATTTGCAAAAGCATTTATGCAACACACGTATGAAAGCAAGAATTTTAAAAAGTCACAGGCAGCTGCATTTACTTTCCCTGGAAAATATTAATAAACACCCACCACACCAAGATATAATATTTCATTATTAAACTTGACCTTCCAGACTTTTTAGGTCCTTAATATCAACACAAGAGGACACTAGATTAAAACAAAAAAAAAGCAGAGTGTGCATTCAATTAACTGTGTACACATATGGAAAGGCACTCAGCCATGCTAAGTTTGCCTTAGGGACAGACATCCAACTGCTGTGAGTGATCAATACATTCCTCCCCTCCAAAACTATCTGTTGTTTGTGTGAAAAAGTATTTTTAAGCTTTAGCCATTTGTTTTCAATCTTTTCTAAAGTAAGAATTTTTTTTTTCTATTACTATTGCCAAGGATTTGGGTTTTTTGCCATATTGCTCTAGGTCAAAAAGAAAACAAAATACATAAACTTCAAAAGAAAAAGGGCTTGCAAGCACCTTTGTGCAAAAAACATGCAGTAAATTCTAGCCTGAAAGATCAACATTTTGAGAAGTTATGAAGAGATCAAAACAGGATTTCTAATAGAAGCTGCTGCAGGTGCTGAACCTCACATTTATCTTCTGGAGAAATTATGAGAAGGTGGCAAAGAGGCATTTGTCAAAGACTTGACTGCACCAATGTTCTGAAGTACAAGTCTAAAAGATAGTTTTCTTCTAGCTGTAAACCCACTGCAATATGCTCAGAAGTCACCATTTCATTAATGCAAGAGAAAAAAAATCCATAATTTATGAGTGAAGTAGGCAAGGAGGGTTACAGGTGGTTAATCATCTACTCTGAACTTGGGCAATACTATACAGGTACACTAACTCTGAGGCAATACCTGTATTCACTTACAAAAGTCCCTATGTAAGAACTTGTAATATGTAGCAAATGAAACTTGTTAATAAAATCTTGCAATAAATAGTATTCAAAGAGGCATATTAGGAAGCAAAGTTACCAAAGTTCCATTAAACATTTAAACCAAAAATTAGAAATAAGAACTCAGGAGCATATATTAAAAAATAAATCTTTATTTATTAAGAACTTATCTTTACAGCTATGGTTTACTGAGTGAAATTGCATTTACTCTGCAGCTATCCAAGCTTGAATTAGGAAAGGAAAAAAGGTCATGCTCCTCCCCATAATAAGGCTGCTTGTATGACTCACAATTATGTGCAATACATCATTGTTCCAGGGTCCACACATATTCCTTGAGCTCAATTCTTAAACAGTCACTGTCAGAACCCAAAAAATTCCTCTAACTACCTTGGAGGACTTGAAACCCTGACAGGGGGCTCAGAGACCTTAGCACAGAGTCAAAAACACCTGTGCCTTTGATTTTAACCTTTGATTTTAACAATTACCAACTTTGTGCTAAAAGTTACAGACCACAAAAGTTTAGATAGAATGATAGTGAATTTATGACCAAGTGAAAAAGTAAAATTTTAAAGTTTTTAGAATAGAAGTTCAAGAAGCAAAAGAAAAGAATCTATGTGTGTCCAGTCTTTCTCCTTCTCCTTCTTGTCCTCCATCTTCTGCTGTAATAGTAGCACTTTTACATTAGTTTTAAGTAAAAACAAACTAACATAAGGGATAAGTATTAAAAAAATATTGTAAATAATGTACATGTAGTTTTTAGTATAAAAAAAATAACACCACCCCAAAGCAGTCAGTATGCCTCAACCCGACCTACCAGACAAACCACAGCAAGCCAGAGAAAAAAATGTTATATATATAAAAAAATAAACAACCTTGAAAATGAAAGGCAAAGAATCCTGCCTTCTTCTTCAGTCTCGAAGCAAAGAAAAAGGACTTTCTAACACCTCAGAGTCATGTCAACACCAAAAACCTGGTCAAGTCATCTCTCACAGCATCAAAAGAAACTACAGCGAACTTCAGAAGCTCTGATAACCTTTACTGCATTATTCTTATGGTCACTAAACCCCCATTCTCACCTCCCAAGCCACCATCTGCAGTGTGGATACATCCCCACTGCCTTACCCCAAGCAGTAATTCCTCTGTTTTCTCCACAAAAGTCCCTCTAGAAAGGGGTGCTTGCCACAAGGTCCACCAGCTACAGGGAGGATCTCATTACTTACCAAAAAGGAAGCACCAGTTTACTCTATGTGTAAGCTGACTGCCCAAGACAGATTTTGAGATATAAAACTATCCTAAGGACTGGTCTGTATTTTGCATGCATCTACCCACTGATTTTTATCTTTCTTACTCTTATCAAGTGAGAGCAAAGACTGCTACAAGTCTGACAAGTCCTCATTTCCCTCAAAATAAATAGCAAGGCCAGACACTAAGCTCTAGGGCAAGGACAGAGCTGACAGGCCTGCACAGAAGTCTTCGGAGAATTGACAGTCTGCATTTCACACTGGAATATAAAGGGGGGTACAAAATAACATAGAGGAAGCCTTGGCAACAGAGGGAATACATAAGCAGGGACATGGAGGGTCTGAAATAAACTCTATGTCCCAGTTGCCTTCAGGATGTTCTGAAGGCTGTTTTCAGAGATCTGCAGCCAAAATTGAGTTTCTCTGGCCTTAAAAGATGTTATCCTTTAAAAATTATTACTAAAGCCAAAGAGATAGATACTGATGCAGATGAGAAAGGCTTCCCAGGTACTGAAACTCACAGAATCAAGGTTGAAAGAGACTTTCAAGATGATCTAGTCCAACCACCACCCCAGCCCCACCATACTAACCCCTAAACCATATCCAGATGCCTCCTGGACATTCCCAGAGACTGTGACTCTACCAGCTCCCTGGACAATTTACTCCAATACCTGAGCACTCTTTCAGTGAAAAAAATGTTTTCTAGTATCTAATCTGAATCTCTCCTGGTGCAACCTGAGGCCATTTCCCCTCATCTTTTCACCTGAGACATGGCAGAAGAGCCTGACTGCCCCCCACTACAGCCTCCTGTCAGGTAGTTAGAGAGAGCAATGAGATCCTCACTGAGCCTCCTTTTCTCCAGACTGAACAACCCCAGCTCCCTGAGCTGCTCCTTGTAAGACATTTTACAGACCCTTCACCAGCTCTCTTGCCCTTCTTTGGACTTCCCACAACCCTTGTTGATTTTGGCCATGGATATCTGTTGGTGGGCAGACTCCAGACTTGCTTTGGAATGACTCCATAACCAGACCCTCAAATCCATTCTGGACAAACCCATACATGATTTGGAGTTTAACCTTACAGTCAACTGTTGGGTCTTCCGCTCTTCACATCTTTTCTCAGAAACTATGGACTACAAGAGCTCGTCCTTCTTCTTTTTTCATGATCATTTTTCTAGATTTCTGGGCTATTTGTGGTATCAGGGATTATGCACTGCATAACCTTAGAAAGGAAGAGTCCCAAACCATGTGTATCTGATTACAGAACTCTCATATTCCTTGAGACACTCATTTTAGGACAAATAAGGAAGAAGCACAGAATATTAAGTCTTTTATGTCACCACATTAGTCATGCTATTTGATAAACTAAAGGAAAAAATTGGTAGTGAAAATAATTTCAATCCTTCCCAATATTTGATTTTTTTCTGTGTTGGGAAAACAATCTTCTTTCAGAAATTGATGTTCATTTACACCAAGGACTCTCTGTATTCCCACATGCTTCACCAGCTTGAGATGAGAAGGCAAATGATTAAAAATTGAAGCTGTCATACATAAAGAGATTAATTTTCCTTCAAACCCATGTGTCCGCTGTCTGAGATTTCCCCCAACACGCCTTGAGTTATTCTTTGCAGAAATAATGCCAGGCTGACACATCACTTCAACAGAAATGCACTGGGAGAAAGCAGCATACAACATTTCACCAACTGAAACACAAAACAAGTTACCTCTCGTTTGTTTCTCCTGGCAACTTTAAGGAATTCCATAAGGATCTGCAATTGGGCAGCATGAGACTCCTGTAACACAGCAAATAAGGAAGTGTAACTCTTCCATGTACATCAAGAGAAACAAATACTCATTTTACACACAGAAATCCACACAGCACAGAAACTACTTTCATTTAGAGGTTACCAAGAAGAAAATAGCTTAAGGAGGATTTTTGAAATGGTAGTTTTACTTTATCTCACAGGTCTTAAAGTTCTGTTTGGTTCACAACAAGTTTTTATGTGAAAGCAACAGTCCTTGTAACAGTTCTTACTAATAAGTTGAAATGTTTATTTCTTCTTTGGCTACTGCACCTGAAATAGATTTTGGAGTACAGGTTCCTCACAGACTGTCTTCTACCCTGGAAGATCCTTAGCATCCATTTCATGACTAACATACTACAGGATTAAGTATTTATATTAAAAAAAACAAAACACTTTTCCCAAAATTTACATTTATGCTTATGTAGAAGTTACTGCTGAAGATTTCTCCAGAGTGAAAGACAACAATGAAGTCACTGATGAAACTAAACCATCCCTTTCTAATATTTTTCATGACAGGTTATTTACCTCAGCCATCAGCATAGAATTTTCACCCAAGAACTTGACAAGGCAAGATAAAGAGAACCATAAGAGGAAAAATAACAAAGACCTATATAACAGCATTAATATAGCCTTAATCATATCACAGCATTCCAAGTTATTTTAATAACTTATCAAAATATTTATTATTAAATGATTGTGAACATACAGTCAAAAAGGATCAAGATATAGGAGCACACAAAATCCAGGAAAGGAAGAGGGGACAGGGAATGTAAAGACATTGAATGCAAAAATACTACTTTTCTAGTGTTATTTTTTTAGTCCACATGATCTGATAATAAGTGTGAAGTAAGTAAAGCTAGACAAGAAAAATGCTTTTAAATTATTCTTTAAATGTCAGGTGTGATTTCACTTTTTAGGCTTAGCATCCTTAGAAGATATTCATACTCAGAAATACTTATACACTCAGTCATATGCCTTCTTTGCTTCAGATCTGTCACAAATCATACAAAAAGGTTTACAGAGGAAAAAAGTTTTATTCTATTTTTCCCCACCAAAACTTCACTGAACCACAAGAAACATATTTACAAGTCCCCACGCAATAAGGCAACATAACAGTCAAGCATATTTTGGGGTTACTTTCTTTCCATCAGAACCACAAGTTGTTAATATTGATTCTTCAGGAATTAATAAGATATTCCCAATACAACTTTTCCTCACCTGTTTCAAAGCACTGTCAAAATCCACCCTCCTATTCAAGGTTCACTGGGTCAAATTCTGTAATAATCCAGTCTAATTTATAAGGTCTGGTTCTCATAACTTGAAAATGGTCACTTGAAATGAACAGCATGGAATGGCCAAATACACAGAGAACAAACCCAAACCAATCACATTTCAGTTAAATCATAGGAACAGTTTGCTTCATATTGGCTAAATCTTCAAACCACCTTCATAAACAAGACATGTGAACTTTTCTTTCAAACATTAAATATTGAAAAAGCCTTCAGGAAAGGCGGTCATTCAGATTCTAAGGGTTCCAGCAGAAACTAAAGGGTGTGATCCTTTTCACATGCTCACCGTGTTTATTCTTTAATCTATATTCTGGACTTCTTCATCCTTATTACTAAGAAAGATCTGACATTTACTTGTGCAACAGACAATTAGCAAACTTCTTCACGTGCTTGTCTGTGTCCTGTGAGTCATTTTCTCTTATCCTTTTCTGTTTTCCCTGCTTGTTTATACAACCCTGCCAGCAACAGCATTATAAGCATGTTATGGGCATCACAGCTGAAATGTTATTTCACTACAAAGGTCAGCAAAACAGTCACCTTTTAAACACCAAAACACAAGAGAAAATACTAAGCAATTAATTCACCAACAGAATCTTGCTTTCAGCAAAAGGTATCAAAAGAAAAAAACTTCTAAATACACAGTGCTCATTTAAATAAGAGAAACTTCTTACTGCTTCCAACTGCTTCTTCTTTTGCACCAGCAGCTCCAGCATCAGGTTGACATTAGCTAAGTCAAGATTGTCTTGATCAGTTCCCAACAAATCTTGAATTATCTGCCACCTGTGGCCATTCTAAAAAGAGAACAAGAGATGTGGAAGAGATGGTGAGTCCAAGCCATCCAGGGCTGCATAAGCCATCCAACAACAGCTATTAAAAGCAACACAGCAATATTTCATCTCTTTGTAAAATTGCAACCCAGTTTTCATGCACTCAGATTACCAATTCTGCCATGTGTGCAGGATATGGCTCCTCTGACCTACTGTGGAACTTCTTATCTTATTTGGAATATATTTGTGCTTCATGAAAGCATATTTGCTGCTGCTGCTGGGAAAAGATTATTTCACAGCAACAATTTTATCTGATTTGTGCCCCAGCTTCTGAGAACGTGTTTCTTTGGAGAGAAAAAAAAACCCTCCACATTTATCCAAGCTTAGTTGGATTACATCTGAAATACTGTTATGCACCAATACCTTTTAATTTTTTTAAGATGGTAAAACCCTCATGCTAAACTCAAATCAAAGAGGGTAGTATCAGCTTATTTTTCCTACTGTCACCTTTCAGATTACTCCTCCTAAGTGTAAGGGAAATGTGAGAGCTTGGAAGAAGATGGAGCTCATCAGGTTGATCTCATTTAAACTGCTTGGAGCTGTGGGGGACTCCTCAAAGAACCAAAATATTACTATACAGTCCATTCTTCCCTGAAGGCTCTTTTCTCTTCTTCTTATCAATAAAAAAAGCAAAGAAATGTATCTTTAAGCACAGGAAAATCAGAATAATAGGTTAGTGCCAGCACAGGTTTACATCAAAAAGCTTCAGGAACCAACAGGAACAGCTGAGACATCTAAAGAACATCTAAGAAACAAAACTGGATTAAAAAATCCTGTTCTAAAAAAGCTATGACACTAAATCAATTTATTTAAATTGGCAAGAACTAGAAATACCATCCAGTCTAAATCAGATATTCTCTCAAGGGCTGTAGCCCTTTTGCATTAAGTACATTAAGAAAAATAAAATATATAACATCCATATAGAATGCATAACTTTCCATACACTGCTCAAAAGAACCTATGGAAACTACTCAGCCAAAAAGTCAATTTCAATCTGGAGTAACTGGGAAAAAAACCATGGTTTTTAAGCAAGTGAATAGGATTTGAGACACATTTTAACAGACTAATGCACTAGTTAACTGTGCTACTGCTAAACTACTCAAATGTTCAAACATGCCTTAACATGATTTCTTAATGAGACCATGACTATTGCATTTGCTGCAATGTGTCTTGGATGACTTCCCTTAATACCAAAAGTAATACAAGGCATATTAAAGAAGGGGCACAGGAGCAACATTACTCTTTTTTAGATGTGTGTATTTTTATCTTCTGCCATAAGGTAGACACACCACTGTTTTGGGCATGAAGTCATGGTAGATTGTCCACTTATTGATAGTTATCAAAAATAGGTGCCTCTACAAGCACAGCTTTTAAAGGGTAAAACCAATTTCCCAGAAGCTACTGTATACGCCTTCAGGTCAGATGTGTGCACTTCAAACCATATCTGGTTTATGCATATTTTATATTAAACATGGTATATGCATATTTTATAATGAATATAAAAACTTACTGTGAGTACACCAATGAATCTTTAAAGAATGCTCTTTGCAAAAACTGACAGCACTAGCTCCTGCAACACAGCCCCTAAATTAATATCACTTTAATATAAGCTTTTAAAAACAGGTGCTCCGTGGTTTTTAATATTATTTTGCAATCTTATTTATGAATTACAAAAGACAAGGATGTCAGACATAGCAGGTCAAACATGCAAGTTTTTTGGCTCATGTCATATATTCTTTTTTATTTTAATGCACAAGAGCATCCACAGGTGCTGCAGAGAGGTCCTGATGAACTGAGGGCACAGATCCTGCTCTGACTCTGTGACATGAAGCAAGTCTAGAAGATATCCAGGCAGTTTTTTGTGGCATCTAAACCAGAATAGCA
>NW_005054560.1:322763-332726 GCF_000277835.1 Geospiza fortis | reverse complement strand
ATTCTCACATGTGATCAGACAAGCCCGTGGCACTTCTAATCATTCACTGCTCTCATTGTAGCTGTAATTTCCAACACTCAACGAAAATTATTACCTTTAAACAAGTGTACTTCCATGGGCAGTTTCCCAGGTTATATGCAATACATCAAAGGACACTTGCCTATGCTAACACAGCTTCTCTCTGCACATATTGCTGGAGGAAGAACAGCAGTTAACAAGGTAGAAGGGATCTACTGCCACTGATATTGGTATTATTCCCTCTTAAAGAAAGTTAAAGCATCAGCTCTGCAGTGCAATCTCTTCTCAGTTAAGCCATGTAATTACAAATGCTGCACAGAATCATTAAATAAATATAAAGTAAAAAAGTTGGAACATACGGTGCTACTCACTGAATGGTCCAGTTTGAGTCTTTTCTCCTCAGATCTTTGCTTCTGTTTAAGAATTAATTCATTAACTAAAAAATATAAATAAGATGTCAAATAGATGTATTTAAAGTTTACCAAAACAGTATGTAAGATTCTACCTCAATATTTTTACTTTAGTTATTCATTCCACAGTAAGATGTTTATCAGTAATTAAAACAGTAGAAGAGGTCTCCACATTTTTCCCCACCAATTTATTCTGTAGTGGTTTTTTGTAACATATATAAATACTTTTTAGGAATCATCAACAAATACAAAGCCTACACATTCTCCAAATTGATTAAGTTCCTTTTTCTAAACACCCATGGTTCCTTGAGAAAGTTTTTCAACTCCAAGGCAAAAGTATATCACAGAAGAGTATGAGGGAGATAAATCGGGTAATCTTCTATTATAGGTCAAAAAAAAAAAAAAGCACAGTTGATAGAACAACTTTTTTCTTGAATTATCAGGTGCATTTCTAAAGATATATTTTTGCTATAATTTAATTTTCACCAATCTAGAGAATGCAAAGAGAAAGATAACTTCAACCCTTTGCACACAAAAATACACACAAGCTGTTCCCCCTCCATACCTCAAATCCCTGGACACAGAAGTGTGCAAACACTCTTTGGCCCAACATGCACTCCAAGACCTGCCTCAGTGCCATCTCCAACACAACATGATTAGGTCTAAATCAGGATGCCCATTTCTGAAGCATTCCTTGGCTACTGTGGCTTTTCAGACATTTATTATTAAATGGGTATCTCAGCACATGAAATCAACATTTGCTCTAACTTGATATTTCACACTGCAATGTGTGTCCTTTAATCTTTTCTCCACAAAACTAAGTTTTAAACTGTATTTCCACCTAGCAACATGCACTCCCTCTTTAAGAGGCAGTTGCATATAGGTATATGTATGAATATTTTCTCTGTATCTAATTTACACCTACATCCATCACGTGGGCCTCACTACTGCAGCCAAAATAGCACAGTATCTAATACAGCCTCCACCCTTTCAGTGTCCAAGCTTTGTAAACAGGCCATGTCCTTTATTACTAGGCAGACAAGAGTGCAAGAAAATAAAAGTAAAGAGATTCACATCTCTAGCCATAAGAAAAACAGCTTTGCTTTTCACAGTATGGAAACAGCAGCAAGTTAATCTCACTACTGTCACTAAGCACACAGAACTGCTGGAGGCAGTGCAGTATTAACAATTTATAGCGCTAACCTTTTTGATATAAAAATGACAACCAAGGGGCTGATATTTGGATTTTATTTTCAACATCCAGAAGACTGTCATTTACAGGACAAATTTACAAGTGCCTGCCTTCCTTAACAACTAAGATGTTTCTCATGCAAGCAAGCCTAAAGCTCACCTAAGAAGTTGGGATAAAGATGATCTATGTTGTCCACAACATAGTTGCATTTGGGACATCTGTTATTGTCCTCCAGGCTCTGGTGAATACATTTATAGCTGTTCAAAAACAAAAAACAAAACAAGTGAGCCCACATGAAGGAACAAAACATAAGCACAAGGTAAATAATATCAGCCTTAGATAAGGTGCATTGTTTGTGTTGCCAGCTAACAGTTGTGCTGCCAAAAACCTACAGTGGAGTGAAAATGTTCCAGTGTTTGAACTCGGTGTCCTACAGCAGAAAGCAAAGGCTTCTGGCAAGGATTACAAAATTTAGTCAAGTACTTCACTCTTATTTCCCTGAGGATTACTGCAATGTGGATACTCCAGCCACAATATCATCTCAAATTCATGCTCCCCACCACTTCCACAGGCAGAGGTAGCAAACAGATTGAACTACTCAAAAGCAACTCTTCTAGTTCAGCTGAATACTTAGCAATCAACATTAAAAGCATTTTAGGTAATTGAGCAGAGGAAACACCTTCATCAACTTCTCATATTTCCCCCACAGCTGCTTTACTCGCTATCAGTGGCTTCAGAGGTGCTCACTCTTGAATTGGGGGACAGAGGAATGAGAAGATGCACTTTAGCATCAGGTTTAAGCATCTCACTAAGAGCCTGTTGATGTCAGCTCCCGATAGACACATCAGATAGAAACATTGCTCCACTCCTTCTAAATAAAGGTATTTCAGTGTTTCTCATCTTGGACCTCTAAAAAGTTACAGGTCACAGCAATAGTGTGACCACAGAGGGCACAAAATCAGCTACCATCTTACCAGCTGCAAATCAAAACTCTTCTGAAAGAGTTGACAGTTTTCTCAATCTGCTGCTTGAGAAAGCACTTTATACTACTATAATATTACTTCTTACAAGGTTAGCAGACACACTAAGAGTATAACATAGACAGGACACTATAGGACATCATGGTTCAACATTTATACCAATCTCTAGAGGAGAGGAGAAGTAGCAAGTGGCTCCAGAAATGCCCCTAGAGGGTTCTTGCACTTCTCCATGAAACTTTTGCTCCTCATGACAGCCAGAGATAACACACTGAAAAGTGAGTGGGGCCAGGTCAATTCAATACAACAGGAAAGCCTGAAGGATATCCTCTCTCACAAGGTTTAAAATAATTGCAATATACAATGTGCAAGCCACTTCAAACTGTGCACAGTCTTGCACAAAGGCAAGGAGGAGCTGCCAGCATTGCTCTCAACACCTCTATAGAGGTGATGCCAATAGAGGTAAATTAACAAACTGTTCTGACTCTGGATAGTGGGTGTTACCAGCAGCTTATGAACATTCTACTTCTTTAGAGAGGAAATAAGGTGGCACAGCACTATTTCTTAAAGACATTTGGATTTTTTTCTTTTTAATCTAACAGGTACCCATCTTTTAAAAATTTATTTTGACCTCCTTCTTCAGTGTAGGGACAGAAGACAGAAAAGAAACAAACTCAGAATGAAAGTGTATCACAGCAACACCTGTCTGCACATGCTGTAAGAGATGGACATTTTATGCACTACAAGAAACCAAATATTACCAGAAGCTGTGTCCACATTTCGTCATGTAGGCTTCCTCAATCATATCAAAACAGATGGGGCTGAAAACAAAGGAAAATAAAAATCAGAAAGATGTCTTTTTTATGTTAAAATATGAAGAAAAGTATTATTAACTCAAAGCAACCACCTAATTATGCTTAGGTAATAATCTCCTATAAGTAAAATGAAAGGACATACTAGTGCAACAGCAACCAAGCAGTATAAAGATCAAAAGGGCAATCCACAGTTCTTTGAACTCTGAATGATACTGTAGTTTGCTACAATTAGAAACCAGTAAGCGTTCACCCTTAAGCTTTTAACACCTGCAGACAACCCAAACAAAGCCAGAGAATCTTCAACAAGCAAGGCTGTAGAAGAATCATCTATCTGTACTAGGGTTCAAACAAAATGTAAAAAACATAGATTTTTTTTACATGAATAGACAATGTATCTATAAATGATACCAAAACTAATTTTTTTTCAGACAATAGCTATCTATAATTTTTAAAAGTGGCACAAAGAGGCAGAGCAGATCAGCAATAGCAATGATGTCATGAGAACAAGGACTAATAAATGGGTGGAGAAGGTGCAAACGAGGGGGCGTGCCTGCAGAGCACTGCCAGGGCTGAGGCTGCAGGAGAGCAGGATGAAACCAACAGGCAGCGGGTGATACAAGCCAAAGGTGGGAAAGTTAGTGACCAGAGCACAGCCAGCTCTCTGTGAGGGATCACCAAGAACCCTGCAGGGACCTGAAGAGAAGGATGTGTGAGCAAGCAGTGCTCCACAGGAACCAGAGCACAAGAGACAGGAGTCCAGTGAGATGGACAGTGGAAGAAATCTGGCTCCTCTGTCTCAGACATGTTTGAAAGGAAAATGAAAAACAAATGAAAGAGGAAAGCTGCATCCATCATACTTCCAGTGACTCCTGCGGCTGGTCCCCCTGATAACTGGTGGGATTTGCTCTCACATACGTACTCATCTCCAGGTCTGGGCCAGCTAGCCAGCAAGATGCCATGGGCAGCAACATCACAGTTCTGCACATAACACATGGATCAGCGGGGTCACAAGCTTAGGCTTGTTTACAAAGCCTTACAGAGACCCAAACGCTCTCCTCTGACTCCCTCAAGTCCACACCAATCTCAGTTCCGAGAGGCTTTCACCAGCACTTGTTTTCTTCAGAAACAGCCTCCTCCCACCTTCTGCCAACAAGACAGTTCTCACCGAAGGAGCTGTTAATAAACTGTTAACAACTTCTGCGAAGCAGGAATCTTTTCTGCATCCAAAACCCAGATCACACTTAAAAAAGCAACACTTGTCTGAGAAGGGGAGGGGAGCATCTCCACAGAAGGCAATTCCCCATTCTGTAATCTATTTTAGAGTATACTAATGTATACTCTATACAAGTATAGTTGTTACCCCATTAGGAAACAAATCTTAACAAAACCAGGAGAGAGGAAACACCTCCTAAATACTTTTTAAGCACATAGAGATGAAGCTGTGGCCCCTGCTAATGCAAGTCTCTGCTCTGAATCACTATACTGGAAAACACAGCTGTCATGAAAGGTTTGTCCTGCCTAACATGCGAGCCAGGTTGTCCTAAATATTCCACAAAATCACCTGTATAAACACAAAGTAAAGGCAAACAAATCAAACCAGAATGCTAATCTCTGAACCAACTGAGCCATCTCAAAAGAGGCCTCAAGAATAATTAATATACACCTGTCCCTCTTCCACCCTGACAGACCTTTTTCTACCCTTGCCTTGAGTAGCACCCACGTCAGGAGTCCAAGTCACTTTTTTCAAGTTATTTAGTTTCAAGGCACTGTTTAGTCAGAATAAATCACAAGCAAACTCAGCCAGCACAGGCTGATTATTAGCAGGAGAATAAGGCATCTCTGAATTCTGTTAGATGGACTTTAAAAGAGAAAGATTAAGACTTAGGGTTAGATGAGTATCTAAGGGTAGTTTCTCCCCACTGGCACTGGTGATGAACAGTTTAACTTCTTGACCTTCTTCCATTCACACTGTATAACTGAGGTATATGCTCTGTGTCATGCTAGAAACTGCTATTCCCCACAGGGCCAGAGGTGATGCTCCTAATGCCCTGCAGCAATCATCAAGGCTGTAATGTTCCCCTGTCTGCAGGAGAACATCACAAATTAGAGCTAAAATAGGAAGATTACCTCCTAACATGCCAGTCACACGAGATCACTGTTCCCAAACTACTCCCCTTCATACCAGTTTGACTGGAGAAGTGACAGAGCCAAAATAGTTGAGAAAAAGCAATCAGAGCCAAGAAATAGAGCTATTCAGTACCAGGGACATCATTAGAGGTACTGAAGGTTCCATTAAAAACTGTTTCCCCTGAAATGCTCTCTGATTTACACGTGGAAACAAGATTGATGTATTTTAATGCAAACTGAAGCCAAGCTGACTGCAACATGTGAAAGTTGCTACGCAACAGTTGTTTGAAGCTAATCTAACACAAAGGGAAAGTTAAGAAAGAAGTGGAGGGATGGGAACTTGCGACATGTTACAGTTTGTAGTGTGCAATGCAACAGGGAAGCACAAGTATGGTGAAATCAAGGCTTCTGTGCATGAGGTAGCTTATTCTCTACTTGTCTTAAGCAGCAGAGTCAGGTTAAAAGGATGCAAACAACTTCAGCAAGTCAAAAATGTCACTGATCTCTGGGAAATAAGGCAACAGCATCTAATAAACACTATTGTTTAATCCAGCACGGCAAAGGTTTACCATTCTTTCTCTGCAGGGCAGACCTCAAACATTTCAAACATCTACTCTAATCAAGTTCACTGCTCTAACTTTTACCAGTTGTTTTCCAGGCACCTCTCAAGAGTGCTCATGTCACCCTACTGCTACACAAACACCTGGCTGAAGTGGTCACTATGATATTTAAACACACTTCAACAACAAACAAGATTTATTATAGTGCCTGCCTCCTATTCAGCTCCTTTCTGGACTAATCAGAGACCAGGACTTGCTGCAGGCTCTGTCCTTCCCATGGAAGGTGGCCAGGTTAAAGATCACTGCTGGTACTATCTACTCACTATGAAGCTCTAATGTAACAACAGGTAGTAAAACTCCTTGTACATGGCATGCAAACAGCTTGCTGTGTTTTTAGTTTGTGACTTCAGGGCAAATTTGCAATATTCCTTACTAAAATTGCTTTCCAGACCACAAAAATGGGAACAACTACACTCAGCCCATGCCTGGATTAACAGGTAACCAGCTGAGGAAAGAACTGGTTTTAAAAACCCATGAACCTGCAAGTCCAGGTGGCACACAGCCCTTCCCACAGCTGAGCTGTGGTATTGGGTGCTGATCAGCATGCAACACCCCCTCTTCCATCCATGATTTGTGCCAGAGCTCAGAAACAAGGACTGGTACGAAGCAGGCACTGAAGAGCCAGGTAAGAGCCACTCCATCCAGGGAGCCAAGCAGATAGTAACTGGTTTTAAAGAGGTTTAATCAACCACTAATTGGGAGGGCTAATACAAGGCCTGGGAAAACTAAGCAATTACATTGCTGGGCAGCAGAAAATTGTCTGATTAGAGAAGCCCCTTTCAGACACTCTCCAGGCAAGTGGAAAGACACCTGGCTACAGGAGCAGCACAAAAATACCTTTATATTCTGCATATATTTATGTTCTGCAATATTTATAGCCAGCACTAAGAGAAACAAACTTTTCCCTTTTATAAAAAAGTTGTCCACTAAGTCAGACCTACCTGCAGTCCTGACTGGAGTTACAGATTTCCAGGCAGAAGGTGACACACATCACAAACAGGAGACACCTGCAAACTCCTGAGCATACACTTGCTAAACGTTTCACAACCCAAAGCAGCAGCACAAGCCAATGTTTACCCTAGAGCCTCTGCCTCACTTGAGTCAGTGCTTTCAGGAGACAGGCAGGGAGGCCTGATATTAACATTACTGAGGGAATTTGCACTTGCACCTTGATGTTCAAAACTCACCCAAACTGCTTTACTCTTTGCCACCTTCCACTGGGTACAGGAATAATCTGCCACTGAGTTTACAGCTGTGGCTAACAGCAACTCACAGCTCATGTTCAGAAAAATTATCAAGTGCTCTCTACAACTGGCAGCATCTTGAATTATCCTTACAGAGGCAAAAAGGGCATAGGGGGAAGCTTCTGTTTCTCACATTGAGATATGTAAGGCTTGTTTAAATCAATTATTTAAATGAGCACACACCTGCCTCTTGGACATTGCTCAAAACTCCAGAGCTGCCCAGTTTGGTTTATTTCTACATAACTGTATTGCTAGCTCAAATTAAAAAAAAATATGGATACTGTTATTTGAAGCTAAAATAAGTAGGAACAAGCCCTTTAGCCCATAGAAATAGAGAGTAGTGAAAAACCCAAGTTAACTATAATCACTGTCTGCTCTTAAAGCTTCTGACCTGCACTTCAGTATGCTCAGTGTGGCTCTTGTAAATACTAAGAAAAGACATTTTGCCCTGAGTACTACTGGGCTGATTTCTTTCCTCTCATTTGTTCAGTCAGTAGTGCCTCTCAATGAGGAGAAAACAGCTAATTACAGGTTCTCCTTAAGGCATGTACAGTACTTACCTGCAGAAAAAAAAGCAAGAACCTCAGCTTTCTGAACCATCTAAAAATATGTCAAGTCTACAAATTGGTGGGTGTAATTTCCTTTCCAAAGCCCTCATTTCTACAACAGACAACAAAATAGGAAATAGGAGCTGACTGGAAAGGGCAGGGAGCCATGCTGGCAGAACTCTACTGCCACAGTGTAAGAGTAGAGAGAGCAGAGGAGAATGACTACTTGTAACTGTGTTCATACCCCATCACCAGAAAACCTGTGAGCAACTGAGCTCACACCAAGAGCTCTTAAATCCACCTAACATAGCCTAGAACCAGAGCAGGGCATCAGCTGATGACAGCAGTCCTCTCATCCCCATTCAGCTACTGAGCAAAGTACTACCTACAGTAACAAGCAGTAATTGTTGACTATTACTTATTCCTAACAAGAATTACTTACTGTTTCTTCTGCCACTAACTTCTTAGCAGCTTCAGGTTGTTACTTCAGGAGCAAAGGTATTTCCTATCAACTCTGCTAAACACTTTACAAGCTGTAAAGTTAAGCTACAGGATTTAGAGAGAATACCTGTCCTCTGGGAGATGCCTCACATCCAATCCTCACCTGTAAATCAGAGCTTACATTAGAGCTGTCAAAATCATCTTGGAAGCTGTGGCCCACTTATAATCTTCCTTTTTTTACTATTTCCTTTCCATACATGACTTTCCTACAACTTGATTTTTTTCCCTGTTTGCCTTTCCCAGATGCAAACACCTAACCTTACTTCCGGTTCTCACATTTTAGCCAGCTACAAAACTCAAACCTACTTCTTATGTTGGGAGGTTTGAAACCCACCAGCAACAGGTTCTCTTCAAAACTACAAATTACCAACAGTTCTCACACCGTGGGCCTTAGTTTGCCAATTATGTCAGGGTGATTTCCAGCTATGAGCTACAGCTCTGGCTGGATGTTAGAAAACAACATCTGAAAAGTGTTTAAACCATCACAGAAGAAATTCCCTACTTAATCTGGTTTTAGGCGCCTGCCTGGCACAAAACTTATTGCTGCTTCAAACTAGACAACTTTTCCCAGCAACATGGGCAAACCAAGATTTGCTGGAGCTATCAGCCACCATGAGGCTCCTTGGAGTCCCTTCCAGAGAGGCACTTAATCCTCTGCTGAATCCTCTTCCCAAGATGAGAGGGCTCCAGACCACTCCAGGTCACACTGTCCAGGAAAGCAAGGCAGTTGCTGTGTGGTCAGAACGTTGTGAGGAAACATCCCGTGCTGCAGGGCCTTTCCAACAACTTGAGCGCACTCAAGGAGGAACCTGCCAGGAATAACCTGATTTTGCTTAAAAATAGAGAGGGTGGAGGCAATGCTGCTACACAGGGCCAAAACCAGACAGAACCAGAGAATCAGGCTGGAAAAGACCTCTGAGATCAAGTCCAACCTATGACCCTATACCACCATATCAACTAGTGGCGTCAACTAGCTGAGTGCTATGTTCAGTTGTTCTCTGAATAGCTCCAGGGGTGGTGACTCCACCACCTCCCTGGGCAGCCCATTTCAATATATAATCAACCCTTCTAGGAAGAAATTCTTCCTAACATCCAACCTAAACCTCCCCTGGCACAGCTTAAGGCTGTGTCCACTTGTCCTGTTGCTAGCTAACAGAGAGGAGAGTCTGATCCCCACCTGGCTGCAACATCCTGTCACAAAGTTCTAAAAGGTGGTAAAGTCCTCCCCTGAGCCACTTCTCCTGCCTAGGCTCCCCATCTCTCCTCCCAGCTGGTCCTGGTGCTCCAGCCCCTTCCCCAGCCCCGCTGCTCTTCTCTGGACCCTCTCTAACAGCTCCATGTCCTTCCTGAATTGAGAGGCCCAGAACTGGACACAGGACTGGAGGTGTGGCCTCACCAGAGCCCAGCACAGAGGGACAATCGCTTCCCTAGCCCTACTGGCCACACCATTTCTGACAGAGAGAGGCACAAAAGAGGGAAAACCCCAAAGCCACAATCCCCGGAGGGCAGCA